>NC_031776.1:23282967-23338629 GCF_001522545.3 Parus major
GTCACTGCTGCTCGGGGACGGGAGGAGGCTCCCTCGCTGGAGACACTGCCGAACCGTCTGGATGCAGCCCCGTGGCGTGTGCTCCGCCATGGCCCTGCCTGAACAGGGAGGTTGGAGCAGATGAGCACCGCGGTCCCTTCCAGCCTGAGCCATCCTGTGGAACTCAGTGTGGGAGCCGGGCCGTACATGAGTGCCAGCACCGCGGGAGCACTGATTCCTGGGTTTCCACCGAGGGAGGTTACAGCAGAAAAGGACAGGGAACAGTTCCATTCACTCACCTCGTTTTAAAAGAGAATAAGCAGCAGGTAGATGTCAAAGCAGGGTCAGAAAATATGATCAGAACTACAGAAAAGGTATAATAAATATATACATACATATATACATGTATATAGAAATCAATGTGGATGAATTCTTGCCATAAAACAAACCAGCCATAAACCATGAGGTTCCAAGACTATTGGCATCAGGTCAAGGCAACTTATTTTGTTGGGGTTACCCAGTCCTGAAAGCACCAGCTCTGAACGCCCTCGTGTGCCACTGCAGAGGCGATTCCCAGCACCAAAACACAGAGGGAAAAATGCACCAGTGCCATAGAGCTGCAGTGCTTGTAAGGGGATTAGCAACCCACTAACCCCCATTAAGAAATGTAATCCAGTTAGCCTGAGAATTTTTTATGTGCAGAGCCAGCTACTGTTCATCCCCTCCTGCCAGGAGAGGGCTGGAGCTTCCCAGTCCACCGAGAGAAACCATCCCCAGGTAGTTGTTGCAGGTAATTCTCCTCCCTGCCCACTCTGGCTGCCTCAACCAGTGACAGCACTCTTCACTTGCAGTCTGTTTAGTTAACAGGGAATCGAGGAATCAAGTGTACACAGCCACTGTGTTACTTTCCCTGTCTGGGATCTGTACTTTCAGAGATGCTTATGCACAGGTGTCACATCCCCTCTTGGCTCGTGCTTGGAGGGTTTGAACACTGACATTTTTAATTTCCTTTGTCATGCCAGGCTCCTCATTCCCTGATCATCTCTGCAAACTCTTCTGGGAGCTGGTGGGCCAGAGCAATGTTTGAGATGAGGGCTCAGCCAGGCTTTAAGCAATGGTATTTATATCTCCCTCAGTTGCATCAAAATTTCATTTGACATATCCTAGGAATATATCTGCCCTTTTCAGATCCTCGTCACAATGATGACTCACAGGATAGAGCTTTGATACCAAAGTATGAGAAAACAGAAAAGAAAAAGTAAGTTCCTTTGGCTGCTTAGTGACGATATGATTAAAAAAATATAAAAATTGTCAGCCAACACATCCAGAGAATCTACTGCTATTCTCTGGTCTGTATCTACAGAGTTCAGTTTGCTTTGACAGTACAGCACATGGTCATATCCATCATCTACCAGTGTCACAGACAGCTCTGGCAACAACCAAACCCAGCTGCCCTGGGTGACAGCCATTTGCAGCACTGCCAAAGTAAACACACATTTCATTTTCCAAGGAACTGAGAAGAGGAAGGACACAGACAGGCCAGCACAGCCTTGCCTTGATAGTCCACCCCCTTGAACTCTTCAGCTCACGAAGCTAGCCAGTCTGGGGCATGGAGAACACTTAGTTGGAACTGCTTCAGCTTATTGCTGAAGTATTTTAACTTGTTGCTGTTTTGGCATCCTTCTTGAAAACACACCTTTCTGCAATGTGTGTGGGAGCACTGCTGCAGGTGTACATGCAGGCATCCAGCCACAGTAAGATGTTCCAAGATCCAGTAAGAGGGATCCTTTCCGTTCCTCTACTGGTTTTAGATAACACCAGCTCTATCATCTTCAGCCGGCAGGCGCAAGAGGCCCCAGGAGTGCTCCAAGCTCCCGAGCCTGCTGTGGGTCTCACTGGCATCCTGCACACTGCCTTGTAGAGGTTCTTGTCAGCAAGCCTTGGAGATCCTGTCTGAGCCTGCTGCCAGCTGCCCAGCCACCTCCTCACCATATTAATGATGGGCTAATGGTGCCATTGGGATAAGGCCCGCAGTCTCTCCAACCCCTTCAAGTCATCACTAACAGCACTTTCCTGTGAAGTTCTTCTCCCCTTTCTCATGTAGTAAAGAAAAAAATGAATCTCAGATGTGTTTAAAAAACCTCTCTATCTGTGCAGCAAACCAGATGAGATTTTATGGGTCCTAACAAAGGGAAAGTACATTCCTCTAGAAGGACTGGGATTTACCAACATATGGACAAGATGAATTGAGTTAATAAGAACAGAATTCTCCAAGGGTGCTTTCAGTGTATCTTAGAAAAGTACTGTTTTGAAATAACTGTAGCTTTACAAAGAAGAGAACTACTTTTATAGGAGACAACAATATAATGCCTTTTGCATTTTTTTCAGTCAGCAGACAGCAACATTTCTCACCCCTTACTCAGAACAACCTACTTTGCAAGTAGAAAGATCACTCGTCCTACAGACAGATTAAGTACTCTGTGTTCAAGATGACAGACACTTAAAAATGTCAAAAAGCGTGTCTTCATCACCTGGGCAGCTGTTGAAGTAAGAGCAGTGATGGTTAACTGCCATCAAACCCATTTATCTCAGCCTGAAACCCAGAGATAAAGAATTTTCTCCAGTTGCCCAGTCACAACACCCCTTGCTACTGCTCACACCCCAAAGCACCGTCTGCAGTCATGAATGAAAAGCAGCTCTCCACCCAGCACAATTGTACATGCAGCCTGTGGGGCATTTCCATGACGACACCAGCTGAAAATGGAACAATCAAACCCTTCAATGCAGGAAAAAATACGTAATGTTACCAGGTTGATCTTACAGCACAAACATTTTTCTCCTCTGCTTTGCAAGAGAGATATTTTTGTCAGTGTCTGGTATCTGCACAGAGCCAAGCACATCACCTCCACAGCATGTTAGCTGCTGGCCTCCAGGAGCTAAATGTAAGCCTTCAGTTTGCCACCTTTTCTACAAATTATGGCTGTAAAACACAGCTAACTGAGAGATGGAATGCTAAAATAGAAAAAGTACCAAAAGCTTGGGAATCACAACTTAGAACAACTTTTTATTTAAACAGTTTAGTTCAGAATCAGTCTTACAAATGAACAAAAGTCTGCCTGTGTCCCCTTCTCCTCATTCACCTGTAGAAATCAGTCAAGGAAAACATACAACCACCTACACACCCCTCCTCCCTGAGAAGGTTAATCCCTGGAAGTCAGCACAAGCTTCATCCTCCACTGAGAGAACAAGCACATGCCATGGAGCAGGTCCCAATATTCAGCACAAGGCCAGAGATGAATGTGCAGAGGCAGACATGTGCCTAAAACACGCAATGCACGCTTACTGACACAAAGCTACACTTCACTTAGCTTCAAGGCGGTAACTTCCTCTTTTCCCTCCTCTTCCCCATCTTCACAAAAATCAAGATCTGTTTGCATCTTTTTTCCTCATGGCAAAATGGAATACCTAAGAGCCAGTCTGTGAGTGATCCAAGAAATGGCCAAATTTGCTAGTGAACAAACTAGAAATACAGACTTTTGGAAATGGAAAACATAGTCAAAAGCACTCTGCAGCTCCTGGTGAGTTGTCTTCTCAAGACTTCTGCCTTGGGGACAGACAGCCATTATCTGCTTTTTACACAAAACAACTGTGGAAGCTGACATGCTGAAACAGAGCAGAATGATACTTGCCCATGTCCATTCAGTCATCAGTAAAACCAGGACTGCAAACCCCGCAGGCTGCCAGGTGTGTGCTGCACATCTGTCACACTGTTAGACTGCCTTCTTCTTATTCTTTGAGATGAAATATGCCAGAGATACAGAAAACTTCAAGTCCTTTATTTTCAAAAAACTAAAAAAATAATACATGATTGCTTTTGTTTTTTCTTTTTTAATAATAATAATAAAAAAAAAAATCTTAGCTGTTACCATTTACACGTCCTCAATACGCCGCTTTTTTTTGGGACTCACTGAACATGTCTCTGTTTCTCTGTCTTGCAAGGCATTGCCAGAGTCAAACTCACAGCCAGCATCAGCTGCCTCCAAAAACAAAATATCATCAGCATCATCTCTGCTCTCAGAGAAGGTCTTCTGGAAAAGGTCATAGATCGTCTTCTGTTTTGGATCTGGCTGAGGAAACAGAACAGAACAGGATCTACATCCACATATGTCATGTAAAATACAGAGATCAAAATCAGAGGACACTCCCCTTACATAGTACACTTATGTGTACAGATCATACCATACACGATACATACACTTATCTATCTCATACATATGTTCTCAAAGACATATATATTACATGGATGCTTAACTCTCCTTGCAGGTAGCAGGCTTGGAACTTCTGTGGAGAGTCCAAGCCAAGGCATGGATTCTGGGAGGAGCTGAACAATCTGTTCTGTGGCATTCAAGGCAGAACAGGTGTAAGGTCACCTGTACTGGTCTAGATGTACACAAGCCAAAACCATTCAGCCCCTCCCAGGGACCACCAATATTCTTTCAGGTCAATTACCTTGGGAAAGTAGTTAGTTGACTCGGCTGTTTCAGAGAAATTAGTTTCTGAAAGACCAGCTTCACCCAGCACTTTGATCTTCTCCTGAATCATTGGCCTAGGAGTGATAAATGGATATTATTTAAAGGAAAAAATCAAGGACACTGCTTCATTTACTATGTGTAGATTAAAAAAGGATACAAATGGGTATAAAGATGGCTTTTCTACCAAACTTTGTTGCTTCTTCAACCTGTGCTGCTCTTGATTATAATCACTGTATGCTCTCTTGAGATATAAATCAATTAAATTGGTAACAATTAGAGGATTTTGGACTATAAACATTTGGAGAACACACACATCCAACAGAGAAACTAGTGGACTGAGGCAACACCAATGGTATGAAGTCAGACCAGGAAGATGCAGCTAAAAGGGACTCCTAGTAGCTAAGTGCTCAATCTCCAAGGCAAGTAATGGTAAACCCCAACAACAGATGTATCAGCATTTCAAAGATAACTCCCAACAAACAGCAGAAGGAAGAATCCATCACTGGCCCAAGAGACTGAGAGGTCCCAGCCACACCTGCACACTGGACACTAAAAGATGCCAAGGCCACGGCACAATTAGTGCATTTTCCAAATAGCCTCGTCCTCTTGTTCTTTTTCTTGTCTTTAAAAAGATGCCACTGTCCTTTCGAGAGCCATATTTCTTCCCCATTAAGCACTAATGACTGCACAGACAGCATTTCACAAATAAAGGCAGAATTACTGTCATTAACTTTCCATGAAATTTGGGAGATGCATCAGTTTCCAGATCCTCGCATTGCCATCATGATATTCTGGGAACTGCACAAGTTCACTTAGTTAGTTCATTCCTTTAAACAAGGTAATAAGGATGCAATTTTGGACTTTAAATGAAGCAGCTGGTGGATAACTTCTTTTCATCATTTTCAAGTCAGCTCCCTCGCAGCACTAAAGATTCCTCAGATCCTGTCCAACCCCAGATGTCAGATTGATGCCCTAAGAACTAATGTCCACTGGTAACTCACTGCAGCCAAAAAGCCTCATAGCATAACTATCCAAAGGTGGTCAATAGTACCTTTTTCATCTCTCTGAAGGGCTCACTGAAGAATAAGAAGGTGGCGACAATGCAGTTCTCCTCCACAGCTCCCTGTCCAAGCACCCAGCAGCCAGATTGCTCCTCAGAACTGATCTACAATACACTGAACCATCTCCAGTGTCTGCTGACTTTGTTTGAAAGTCTCATCACTTTACAGTACCCTAGCACAGGAACGTTCTGAGCTATTATCTAAGACAATTTCTCCTTACACTGAGACTGTGAAGGTTTTAGATGCATCAGCTCTCCCAGAATTTCTTTTAAGAGCCCTTTCTTTGTCAGGTAACTACTTTTATTTCTCCTGCTTGTCAGCCACTCAGTCATGTCCACTGCAGCCAGGCCATGTCACCAGCTTGCAGCAGCCCTGGCACGTACTGATCCTCCTGTCACAGGCTGTGGAAATCAGCACTAGCATTAACCCCTCACACCACATATGTGACCAACAGTGGAAACATGTCAGGAGAACCAAAATGTCTTTCTCACTTCTTACCATAAGTAGTCATCTGCTGTGCCTTTAGCCACCAGGTAGTGAATATTAACGGAGCTGGTTTGTCCAATTCGGTGTGCTCGATCTTCTGCTTGGATCAAAATCTTAACGTAAAAACATGACAAATAGAAAGTGAAAACTGCAACATCTGAGAAACAGTGTAAGCACCAGAGAACAGAAGATCTCATTTCTTCTGCTTAGCAACTCTTTCTTATCTAGATCCTGTTAAAACCTGTATTCTCAGAGTAGGCCAAGAAATAATCTGGTACACCAAGTTACCAAAAGGCATCAAACAGTTTTCCAAAACAGAGGGTCAGCACTGATGATGGACCCTTTCAGGTCTTGGCTGGGCAAACCCTTAAGAGCTCTGTCAAATTAAGACAGAAGCACGTTTCCCTTTTGTACCACCCTCCCCTGTTAGAAAGCTGTGTAAACCAGCCTCACAGGTTCAAGTCCAGGCACCTGTGGTTGCAGAGCCAGCAGACATCAGAAAGAGACAAACCCTAGAGAAAGTTGCCTGCCCATTACATCTCTTAATCAGCAACATTTCTGCTCTTCAGGGAACATCCAACCACTGTTCCCCCCAGGACACTTACCCCTGGGTTCCAGAAGAGCTCTGCAAACACCACCAGATCTGCAGCAGACAGTGTCAGGCCCATGTTTGCAGCAGTGAGTGAAAGGACAGCCACAGCCTGCTTCTCTGAGAACTGGAACTTCTGGCACAGAGACTGCCGCTCAGCTGAAGATGTGCAGCCGTCAATGCGAATGTACTCAACCTGCTGTGAAAAGGCAGAAGATGCTGTTTAGAGAAAGGGTGTCCCCTTTCTTGTATACTCCTTCCATGTTTTAGTGGATTCCATGTCCAGTGCTTCCACTGAGCAAAGTCACCAATGCCACTGTGGGTTATAGTCTGGAATGTTATCCTAAACTGTTCTTCACACTGCTCCAAGCATGACCCAGCATGCTTTAGAAGCATCCATGGAAATTTCACATGTAAAGTTAGACAAACAAGAGAAGTCAAGAGAAATGACTGGCAGGTCTGTCAAGTCTCCCTTCAGTATCTTAGTTCAAAAATGTAAATGCACCACAGAGGTAAAGGCAGGCAGTGATGGTGGGCTTGGGTACTCTTATTCTCCCTCTGAGGAAAGCCTGGAGAAAAACAGCCACAAAGGGTAACACTCCAAGAATTCACAAGCTCCAGGGCAGACAGTGGAATTAAAGAACATTAAATACAATAAAAGCCATTCAGCTAATACAAAGTACATGCTGTGAGGCATTCACCCTCAGCTCCCCCAGTGAAGCTGAAGGGCACACTCAGAAGCACAGCAAGTAGAAATCATCTCTGTCACTAACTGTCCTCAACTATCTGAGCAGCCATGAATCCAGAGGGCTGTTCAACAGCTCTGAAACTGGAACAGTGATAAAGTTAAGATAAATCAGTCAGTCACTTACTTTCTTCTTCAGCTCTGCAACTACTGCATCCAGCATTATCTTGTGATGAGCAAACACCAGGAATTTATTATTCCCACTTTCCAGTAACTCCAGGATGTATTCTCTACATGAAAAAGGAAAACCACCAAAACAGTATAAAATTAGGTGCTGAGAGAATACAGACTTTGCTCACAAGAAGTTTTGAAGTATACTGCACATCTATACACAAACACTAGGGGAACTGGCTAGCATAAAAAGCTGAAGTAAAGTGCAAGTAGCAAGTCAAGTCTTCTACAGACTAAAATACAGAAAGGAAAATTCCCTCAGTTTTTCTTTACCACAGGCAGACACAGCTGCCTACATTATACTTGGGTGTCAAAGAGAATCAGTTTAGTGTATCCTACTTGGAACATGACATCCCAGGCCAATGACTGAAGGTCATCTACACTTAATTACAACTCACTCACCCTTCTGTATTTCTAATTTCTGCACAATCACAATGCACTAAAATAATCTATGCAGTTAAACTTCCTGGGTTTACCTGGGATTGTTTTTATATCAACAAAAACACCTCTAACACATTGATCTGAAGAAAGTAACTTTTCTTAAAAGGGTTCCCACGGACAATTTACTCCAGCTTAAGTATCTAAATTTGACAGCTATTTCTAGGCGTTATCCACATGCATATAGGTTTCATGGCCAATGAGAGGCAACAAGACTCCTTTTAAATGACTTCAATGAAAACATCTAGCTTTTCCCATGGACAGGCAGCACAGCTACAGAACCCATTTCTATGTAGTAACTTGTATTACAATCAGATTAACTGGAGCCTGAGGAACACCTGTGAGCCCATACAGATTATGTCATTCTTTGTTTGGAACAGCAAAGTTGTTGAGAAGATCAGGAATACAAAAACCTTTGCTAAAGTCAACACATCTTAGGTCAGCAGCAACAGCCACAAAGGACGAAGAAGGATTTCCAGCACTGTATTAAGATGGCAGACAACTTTGCAGGGTTCATAATATTCAGATCCCCATTACACAACAGTATTATTTAAAAAAGAAATCTAGGAGAGGAGTGGGACTGCTGTATTTTAAAACAAATATCAAAGCAAACATTCAGAGGTAAGCAGATGTCAACCAACACATCACAACTACTTTGTATCTCATTCCCACATTCTATTTAACAAATGGCACATGATTTCAGTGGAAGCAATGGAAGATATGTCATTAAGGGTGACATGGGAAATGCTAATGATCATAGTGCAGTACCATTAGTTAGATGGTATTGTACCTTAGCAGCTTGTAGTAATGGATATTTTAAATGCTACTAAACCCCAGGAAAAAATGGACTACTTCCTACCAGCGAGTCAAATAAACAGCACTTCATGATTTTATATTCAGTTCACACTTTGCAACTGAAATAAAAAGAAGTCTTCTAACTCTTCACTAAGATAAAAGGAAGAAAATCTTCTACAGAAATGAATGCTGGGACTATGAAGAGCAGTTCTGTGCCAAACAAGCAAATTTTGCAGCAAGGTCTGTGACTGTGAAATCACACAGTGCACATCAGTTGGTCCTTACATTCAGAGAGCTGTGGAAAGTAAACCATTTTTATATTATTACTATACGACTTATTAGAAAGCAACTCCTTTGCAGTCCCAGCAAAAAGGCTAAGGATGAAAGGACACAGAAAGAAATTACTTCTACGGAAGAGAGAGTCAAAAGCACACCCATAGTATGAAACTTTTACTACTGAGGTCCCATGTGAGCCCTGTTGAAAAGCCAAAAACTTCAGTAGGAGCTCTAGCTACCTTCAGTAGCTATGATTCCTAAAGCACACTAAAACTAAAGCTCAGCCCATCTCATAAGCTTTTTGGTTCAGGATTCCTGCAGAAGCAGAACTGCAACATTTGTTTTCTCAAATTCTGTTGATGCTTTTAGTTCATTATTCCCCTGCTCCTTAAACTGAAAAAGAGTCCAGACCAGGGAATTTCATCCCAGTCCCAAACACAGAGGCATTTTAAATGGTTCAAATGACAGCTTAGATTTGTATCTGGAATGAAATCAGAAGACTTATTCAGCCAAAAAACCCCAAGAGAAGGAAATGTTTAGTGCATTGTAATTACAGTCAAGTTTTTCTAGGCTGACTTGAGGCTGTGCTTCATGTCCCTGCACTGTTATCTCTCAGGCACTGTCTCCCTGTTCTCAGCAGAAAACCACATTTTACTGGGCAAGAATGAAGCAGTGACACGGCGCTTACACGACTGAGCGGATTTTAGCTTCTGCCGTTCTGCTGAAGAAGACAAGAAGAGCTTCCTTCTCCTGTTGTTTCTGTAGAAGGAAGAGATAAACAAATTTGAGTCTCAAAAAATGCCTTTTCTCCTTCTTGCTTACAGATCTGGTATTTCTGCTACTGCCAATAAACACTTTGCAAGGAAAAAACATCAGCCTAAAAAAGGCACAACAATAGAGGCCTGGGAGGGAAGTCTCCTACTTGCCATTAGGTACAGCAGATACTCACACAGCCCTGACACCTCCCTTCCTACCTCCCACTCAACTCCTACAAGCTGGATGTCAAGTGTATCACAAATGCAGTTTTAGTTGAGAAATGTGTCCCAACTAAAATGGCAAGAAAAAGTCCCTAAGTTCTTGCTGAACTGTATTAGCAACCTAGGAGCCTAGAACATATATCTTCCACCCATACAAGGAAAACAAACAAGAAAAGCAAAAAGAAACCCTTCACATTTTTGGCTACTGCTCTGTACCACAGCACAGCTACTGCTCTGTACCACAGCACAGCTCAAGGCTGTTTTAGTAGGCTGAATGAGATTACAAGGCTAGACAGGAGAGTAAGTAGAGAGGCAGGAGATATGAAAGACAATTAGAAATTACAAACGAGAGAAAAAAAGAGAGAAAATGGTATTTCACACAAAGGGACAAAGTAGACTGCTTAGATCAAAAGCAAATCAAGCTGAGCTAGTTTTGATTGTGCTGTACACTCATCTAAAACTGTGCCTTCACATAAGGTGTGGCTCTGACCTTTGGAACTCAGGGTACAGCTTTTTCACAAAAAAGTTTTTTTAAATAAAAGTACCTGAAATAGCAATGGCACATTGCAAAATAAGTTTCTGACTTACACTTTCATATCCTTTGGCCATCTTCTTTGCTTCAGCTGCCAACGCAGCTTTGGTCTTTGCACTGATGCCTTCAGGAGCCACCACAACCATTTTGCGTTGTTTTGCTGGAAGCTGGGAAAGCACATCTGATTTCAGACGTCGGATCATGATGGACTCTTCCAGCAAAATTTTCAGTTCAGTTAAGTTGGACGATCCAGAGTAGTCCCAACCCCATGGCATCTGGGAAAGACCAAGGCAGTTATCAGTGTCAAACCTTTAAGAGACTACTCTGGGTACAAGCCAAAAGCAGAATAAATTTCCAGGGAATCCTGACAAGGCAAGAACTTGACAGCAGGAGATTTGACAAAAATGGCAATCAGGTAGAAGTGTACAAACTAATACATGTAACATTGTTACTCACAAGCTTCCCTTCCTCCAACCTACAAGATGTCAGGGAGGTGCAGGGAAGAAGGCTATGCAGAAAGGTGGCAGGGATCCCTACTCCAGCCCTGTGCCCTCATATTCACTCTCACAGCAAGGCGTTGCTGCTCTCCACTTGCAGCTTTGAGCAGGCCAAAAGAACTCACTGCAGTTCTGTGCATGCACATTTATGTCAGCTTTAAGCAGAGAGACACACAAAAATACTCTCTTAACAGCATGAGCACAAATATCCTTAACCCAGATGCCTTCACAGAGCTGTTACACTTGTCTGACATGCTAGGTCAGAACTGCCTGTTTTCCACTGTGACCTGACTCCTGCTCTGCTTCCTGACATACTCTATTTCTGCCATTACCATGTTTGGCTCAGACTCAAGCAAACCAGAAATAAACTGTGGCCCAAAACACATCACTCCAAACATTGGCTCTTCAAAGCATCATCACTTCAAAGCTCCCCTGATCAACTCATTTACTCCTCCTTGAAGCACTCTCCTATGAACCTGGGCTATCCTCCAAGATCCTGTGCGCAGGCAACCTACCTGCAACCTCACAGCCTATCTTTTGTTCTCTGAGAAAGAATAACAGTGGCATCAAAACTGGTACATTCCCCAAAAGAAGTATCTTTCAACCATCTTGTCTGTCTTTCAGAGAAGAGACCAATATGGTTTTAATGCTGAAGCAAGGGGAAAAAAAGAAACCTTTCTGCTGCAATTTCACAAATAAGTGTAGGGATTAAAGCTACAGAAATACCAAAAAATAAGGTGGGGAGAGAGGTGAAATCTTTCTCATAGTACCCGTTCTAAGTAATAATGGCAGTGTCCAAAAATACAATCTCTGGTCTTGGAATAACAGACCAAAGTAAGCCACTACATATTCCCTCCTGAAATGCATATAATGGAGATGTGAAGAGCCTCAGCACTTCAATTGGCTATATTAATTGATAAAATAAATTTAACCTTAAAAATCTGTATTGATTTTGCCTTCCCCAAGAGAAAATTGCTACAACCCATAAATGGAAGAGAAAGAGAAAGAAGCTTCTAAGTATTCACTGCATCCTCCATCCTCTCCTAGAATGTGTGAGAAAAAAATAAATCATACTAGCCATAAGGTTAGTCATCCTACTGACTGTATTAAGGGGTGATGCTTTGATGAACAGGGATGAGAAGTTGCTGTGGGACAGGAAGAGGAAGAATCAAAGAGCTTACAGGCAATTAAGACCTCTCTGATATCCAGAAGTGAACGTTCCTACTTCAGGTTAAGGTAAAACAATGTGCAATCCTATTACCATATTGTACAGATGTGAACCATTAACTGACTTCAGATTCTGGTACTTATGGCCATCATTAAACTCATCTGACTTAATCTATTCCTACATAATTATGGCACCATTTGATTAGCTACAGTTGGTTCATTAAAGCAGGAAACAATTCAAACCCTAAGCACATAGCCATTGTGAATCCTGTAGCATTAAAACTTTAGCTCTGACAACAGCACAGTGGTGTAGGGCTAGATTGCATAAGCCCACCTGGATCTCAGCCAACCCCTCAAAAAACCAGCACGGGTATCACTGCTCTGCTTTCCTGAAACCAAGAGTGTAACACATCCCTCAGGTCCATGGAAAGCCAGTTCAAGTCTACCTGGGTTTATTAGCTTTAGGCATTCTGCACAAAAGCTGACAGCCAGTCTTTATGCATTTCTCAGGCTCCGAGGGCCCAGCAGGGCAGATGGACAGAACCAAGAAGGACCCTCTGGTGTTGTGCCCAACCTACCAAAGCCCACTGCCCACAATGCTCAGTGCACTGGTAGGTGAGTAGGAGAGATCAACATGATTAGACTGCTCAGCAAAGCCTGCTGTGGGGCCTGGCTATTCCTCAGGCTACCTCTTTCCACTTAAAAGCCTGTGTTTTCCCACCTTCCTTAACTTCCTTAACACACAAGTCATAAATATGCTTTGTGTCCACATAGCCAAATTGATTTCAGAAGAGCAGCATCCTCTTAAGGCGAAGAACAAGGCACACACAGAGCCAAGATACCATCTACAGTCCTGTTCAAAAAGCACACACAGGCAGAGTCTCCACAGTACGTTTAGGTTATATATTGCTTGTGGTGCTGGAACGATTTGCAAACAAGGAAACATCCTAGCTCTGTGCTGCACCTAGCTAGTTATAGATAATTATTTTTGGAATTATTACAATTTGCTTTAGTAAACCCTATTGTGGAAAAGAAAAAAGGAAAGAGAGAAAGGGACAAAGGGACAGAGAGAAAAAAAGACAAAAGGAAAAGAATATTAAAAAAATTAAAAAAAGACATTTATTTTGCCAAAATACACATCTGGCTTTGATCCATAATATTCCAGAACACATGCTTCCAACTGTCATTTTCTTACCAAAATGTTACAGCATCTTAAATGAGTCAGTAAACTTATTACAGTGTTAGCAGAAGCTGCCAAACTTACAAATTCAGAGCATGTGCTCAGATAGAAATTACTTAATATTTGCCAACATCAGCCAGTTAGAAAAATGAATTCACAGCATGCATTTTGGGAAACAGTCTTGGGATATCTTGTAAATAACAGGTGACATTTCACTTGCTGCATTTTTAAAACTACAGATGTTGGGAGGTTGAATTAATAAAAAATTATAAACTTGTATAACTTTTCTAATCAGATCTGCCAGATATTTGCAATTTTCTGTCACAAAATCTTGAAACAGAAACTATTCAGATTTTAGTTTTAAATTGAATGGATCAGGCTTTCCAATTTTTCTTTAATCTTATAATGCAATTGGATTTATTATTAATACCAAAACACTTTTACATAACACCTTTTATCCTTACACATCTTCAAAAGCCTTGCAAAGCCTCTCTGGTTCTGTGCAATTCTATCTCCACTCATAATGCTGCCAATTTCAGGACAGAAAGCAGAACTTATTTAAGTATTGACAGCAGAAGTACAACAGTTCTTCAGGGAGGATGCAACTCCTAATACAGTCAGAGGTTAGAGTTACAGCAACAAATGTGAGGGATACTCTACAGTCATGAAGGAACCAATTACAATCACCTTTTAAATTTTTTAACTTCTGAGTGGATCTATGGCAGCCCATATTCAGCAGCATGAATATGCTGAATATTTCTTTTTCTCTAATACTGTCTACATCTCGTCATTTCCAGCAGCCTCACTTCTCCAAACAACCAAATTCTTCCTAGGTTCATGCTATCATTTACTGACATTAACTGTAAGTCCCAGGTGAGCATAGAAAAACTAACCATGTTCAACTGTCTAGGAGAGGCTGCTCAAACATAGGAACATACTAGAAATCCTGACAAGGTTTTGAAGGGAAACTGATATAGACTGTGACCTCCATATGGAGTTTCACTGAAGGTTGAAAAGTCATTTAAACTGAACACAGTTACAACCTGGATCCTGTAAAACAATTTTATTTCTTTTATCCAAGGTCCATGTGCCTCATAATTGAAACGACAGCTACTTGTGCAGAACTTTACCTTTAACAGGGCTTATCAAACTCCAAACCTACTTAGACTCATGTGCTGCAAATCAAATTTCCTTTTCACTGTAGAAAACCAAGAAGATTAAACTCTGTCTCTTCATTTCCCTCTAGGAACCATTCTGAAAGGAATGCTCAGAAAGCAGTCTGTCAGTTTTGAAGATAATGAAGCTTAGCAGAAGATGTGGCCTCTCCCTCCATATGATTCCTACTATGGATGGAGACCCAGGACTGATGCTCTGTGATTCTGCATGCTAATGGCCTTATTCTAATCAATGGCATCTGCATGTGACTACCAAAGCCAATTAAATGCTCCTCTGACTTGCATATTTGGACATACACAGAACAGCACTACATTGGCTATGAAAGCAAGTGGGCATTCAGATCTAGGAAAAAGGGGATTCCAAAATTTTGTATGAGACTGCAGTGAGAATCTTTTTGGTAAAAACTTGGTATATGTTAGCTACCCCAAACATAGAAGAAAACAAACACAAAGGCCCTACAGAAAGCTGTAACTATTTTTATGGCATACAGTGATGATATTCAGTTCCTCAGAATTTTTGAACACTGAAACGTTCATTTGGTGTTTCCAAGCACTTTGCTAAACACTCTGAATTAGAGCTATAGGGAGATTTGAGTCCCTCTTTTGTGTCTATGCAACCAGCACAGAAGATCCTAGAGCCTCTGTGTATAGGAATCAGCAGCAAAAGCTCTTCTCTTAGCAGTGTGTGTTCCAAAACACACAACAGCCCTAGGGATGGCAAATTCAAGTACAGGTGAGTTGCCCATGTCTTGGCAGCAAGGCAGACATTTGCTATCATGGCTGCAAATGTTGGCTTCCTGCAAAGCCAAATTCTTGCAGTGGTTGGACTCAGTAATTCTGTGGAAACAACTGCTGAGCAGCTGGCAGAGGAGTTATTTTCAAAATATGCTGAGAACTGCATCCATTCCCTAAATTAGAAGAGGGTGGAATACAAAGATACAGTCCGTAAGTCTTTGTTTTTTTACTTACCTGGAGCTGTAAAATCCAAACTCCCAAGGAACAGTCCTTTATCAAACAGTGACTACAACTAGAAACTAGGGTTTTGTTTTTCTTTGTTTGTTGTTTTTTATTATTTTAAAATAATTTAGCCCAAATCTGCAGCTGCTTGAAGGCCCCTTAGTTGCTCTGCCCCTTTAAAAAACTCAGGGGACAAGATCTGATAAGAACAGCTTCCTTTTACCAGTTATGGCTCCATTTCTTTGGGGATTTTTCCTCCCCCCCATTTTAATTTCCATGTCTTCCGAGGCAAGAAACACTACTGCCTTCATGTCTCAGGCCCACCACTGCAGCACCTACACCTCCTCAGCTTAAGAACTTCTAAAATGATACTCTGCAGAGAAACTTTCTCAAAAAAAGATGTCATATCATGCAGAAAGAAGGAAGAAAAAGCCTCCACATTTCAATACAGCTTCCTGTATTGAAAAAAACACAGTGCTGTTTGCAGAGTCCCAGTTTGCCAGTTTCCCACAGAAGTACCTTCTTGGCATCACAGTAGCGCAGCCCAAAGGAGTGGAACTGTGGGAAGAAGGTTGGCTGCACAGCGGCGATCTGCGTGTAGAGCTCCGCGGGCCGCGACATGGCCGGCGTTCCCGAAAGCAGGATCACTCTCTTGGCAGCCTGGCAAAACCAAGCAGGGCATCATTATCGTACAGCTTACAACAGTGCAGAACTTAAGTCACCCCAGTCCTGAGAGAAAGTCCCAAGCCCTCCTGGTTCAAGTACCCTAAACAGAAGAGTGCTTCACTTTCACGAGTACTTTCAGCTATCACTGCCTGAAGATGCTCAAGGACAGTGCTTGGAACTTCCAGGGAGTAGGATAAGCCACAAAGTTTCTTAATACCCATCCACATGCTCTAAGGGAAGGGTACATCCATTTTTACCACAGTACTTTCTGAATCAGCATTTACCTACTAGACATGTTAGTATCTTATGCCTCCACTTTTCATTTGGCATCAGCTGTCACAGGAAAATGACACACCCTCACAAGTACATCCCCACCTCCAAAATAAATTCTCATAATAAACCTGCCACAGCAAGCCACAAGCAGACTGTCTTTCTCACAAAAGCAGAAGAGATATAAAGAAGAAGGATTATTTTCTTACTTCTTGGTTCATTTTTTCTTAAAATTATACCAGCAAGGAGAAAAAAATAAGCTCTATGAAGCAGAGCTAGAAGATATGACAGCCAATGGTGAGTGTAGGCACAGCTGGCTGGATGCTAAAACATGAGAGAATAAATACAAATCATGTAAGAAGATTGTAAAATGTGTTGTAGGGGAGACAGGAAGAGGACAGAAAACCTGGATCTAAAGCAGGTGCTCCCAAGAAGTAGGGGAAAAAATTACATTATAGACATTGAAGTTTCCACTTCATACCACCACTATTACCTAATTCTATTATTAGATAAAAGCTATGAATTTCTACTGCTGTAAATTCACATACTGTAGTTAAGTTACACGTGCCTTGCAATTTCCTACATGGTTTAATGCAGGTTCATTAAAATAACAGAGAGATCGTTGAGTGACATCTGTACCAACAGCTCATTCACATTTAAATGAAAAAGAAAATGAAATTCTTTTATCATTTCACTGAGATCAACAAGTCACCCAGATCTATTCAGCTGTTTCATCCACTTACCAACCAAAACTGGTGAAAAAGAGTTCCGGAAATTAATTTCAAGATTCTATCGGTTATTTATATATAGGTTGTGATCAAGGAGGGACTTGCCTTCTCCAATAATCCCTATTAAACAGATCAGAGGGAAATGTGATCACCACCAGGATCAGACAACTCCCATGAACATTTTAAAAAGCAGAATAGTTACTGAACTAAGTAAGAGGAGAAGTCAAACCTTTGAGCATGTCAGAAGGTCAGAGTTTGCACAAGACAGAGGTGCTGATGCTACCCAAAAGAGGAAGGAAGGAGTCACAGAGACCAGAGATACCAGATCCCACGAGGAAACAGTGATCAAATAGAAAGTAGGTCACTTTTTAAAATTAACCTAACACTAGAGGACAACTGAACAGAACATAGACAATATCTGACACCTAGCAGAAACCTTTGAGGAGGAAGCTGATACTACCCTGAGAAATCTGCTGAAAAGCAAGACAAGCAAATCCCACAAGTGCAAGAAACCTCCAAATTAAACTTGTTCCTCATGGACCAACAGAAGGCAACTGCCAGAAAAAGGGAAACATGAAGGCATGGGATGACAGACATCTCATATAAGAAAGCTCTGGATCAAGCTAAAGCAAGAACACACTCAAAACAGACTAGGGACATAATAAATGCAACATAAACCAAACTGTGTTGAAAGGCTTTATGCCATTCTCAAGGCTCTCGCTTCTCAGAGAGTGTTCTCCAGGAGCTGTACAAGATGAGCTTGGAACACTAATTCCCCAGTAGTCAAAACAATTATTCAGGCTCCTTCCCCAATCCCTAAATAGGTGTCAAAAAAGAGGATGATGAAGTTACAGGTTATTTGAATTCTAATCTTGTCCAGCTGCTGCTTTGCTGTGTGCAACTTATTTCTGAACACACAGGATATTCAACCACTCTAACCAAGGGCTGTGACATGTGTTCTAATTAACCATTTAAAGCAAACTGAAAAGTAAAAAAAACAAACAAAAAACCACCAGTAAAAACAACAACAACCAAACCTCAAAAGATACTAACACTACAAGAGCGGTGAAAAACTTCAGAAATTAATTCCAGAAAATTGCATAGAACATAGGTGGTCTAACTCATTATCCCAAAGGTCCCTTTCAGTTTTAAAACCTGTGACAGATGGAGCTCAAGAAAGAAGAGAAGAGGAAAAAAAAAAAACTAGGACAACAAATTTCCAAGTGGTGAAGGCTGACTTAAATTCTGGATGAAAGAAATGGCTTTGATTCCCATTTCTTTTTCTAGTGGCAACTCATTTTGAATAGATGCCAATGAAGATTTGCTCCTGCAGAGAAGTCTCTGCTGATCACTGCTTAATTCTTGTTTCCTGCTGAACCTTCTGTGCTGCCAAGAGTGAGCACGTAGCCTCTTTCTTCAAAGGTCTGTAACAATAATATGGAACAACACCACAGAAAATAAGATTGCAGGGGCCAGAAAGGACTTCCTAGAAAAAAATAGATCTTATAATCAATTGATACGTATTTCCACATAGATGAACTAACATTAGCTGCTCAGTTGCATTTAGGCATGAAGTTCACAGAACTGGTGGAGAGCTGGTCTGCAGTTCTCACTTACTAAGTAGCCTAAGACAAATGTGGCTTTGTAGCATTACACAATACACCAGCAAGAAGTAATTCCACAGCTGGGAAAACATTTACAAAAGTCACTTTTGAAAGTCAAAGAATAATTTATGAAATGATGGCACTTATTTTAAGGTCAAGACCCAGCAACCAACAATTCAAAGGGGAGTAGTCAAGGCAGAGGGGTTATGTGACAGACAAATAATTGAACACGCAAAGAGCCTCATTAACATACAATGACTCTCTCTGTGTTAAGTGAATTTCACAGCAGGAGCTCTGCCATATGCTATCAGACTGACATACTTTTTTAAATAAGCGTGGCTGGTTCTGGCTGTACATTTACTCATGTCCCCAGTTTTTGCTTACTGTGTCATTTTAAACTGCTTAGCTTAAGAATAGCTTATCCTGCAAAATGAAAAATCTGAAAAGGACCATAATAAAATAATCACCTCATGAAACAGAAGATGTGATAAAGGGGAAGAGTAGCAGCTGCTTTGAGGAGTCTGTTTCTCTACTTGGGCAAGAGATCAGGCTCTGTATTTCATAAGACGATCCTACAGTAATTATTCCAAAAAATATAAATACTTTTCCCTATTGTTAACCGACATCTAGACAGACAATGTGTGTCAAACAGCAGTGATAAGCTATGACTGAAGCAAATTAAACTGCTTTCCTATTACAAAAAGGAAAAAATAATGGAAGGTAAGAGCAGATCTGAAGATGGAGCCCTGAGGGCCCACAGCTTCTTCAGTTTCAAGACAAAATTCCTTCTCTCAGCAGGTGACAATAAGGAAAGGTTTATTTATCTAATCCATGAGATTTGAAACACCTAAAGACAGCTGCTGTTTATTTCCTGACAGAAATGGAAATTTTTGTGTTCTCACCTTCTACCTTCAGCATGGACCTGTTTCTCTCCACTATTTTTAAGCTGCTCTATGGCAACAAACATAAAAGGTTTTGATTCCAGCCACACAGTGTATTTGGACTCCCATAACAAAACTAAAGACCTTTAACCCTGCAAACATCAGGATGTGCATCAGACTATTAACTGGAACAGCAGCTCAGTGGGAACAATCAAATTAGTAACATTATCCACGTGTTGGAGAGCAATGCTCATAGAGACCACAAAGATTATAAGAACATTTAATGCCACTGGAATTTTTGATTAGAGAGGATGTTTTATTTCTCAGTTTCCAATGCAATTCTTCACTAGTTACTGTCATGCTTCCAAAAAACTCATCCATTTTCCATTGGGACCTTCCCTAGTTTCCATATCTTGCCGTATTCCATGCAATTGCATGCAGTATTCCAGGCAATAAAGACCATGCAGCACCTTGGCTGGTCAAAATAAGTAGAATCCTTTCCACTCTGGTCCCCAAGAGATCCCACAGATGAGTGAAAAACATCTGTTTTGTTTGTTTCTTCGCCAACCATATCCCTGAGGCTCTGCTGGTTTAAGGATTTGGTAGTATGTATACTCCCTCTCCTATGTTTATGTCTCTCAGCCTGTCTCATCTTAGAAAGAAAAAACAAAATGCTTACAAGAAGTGTAATACTATTGAGACTTTCTGCCTCTGAGGGAAGCAGATGCAGGGCAGAGGTAAAGGGAACAACCAGTATTGTCAGTATGCCTAGGAGAACTCAGTCCCAAACATGTGACTACAGAAAACAGCAAGATGACAAGTAGGTCCTGTTACCAATTGACACAGCTTTGAATTAGGGGGAAGGACGTGCCAGGCCTAACCAGGCCTTTTAGTGACTCAACCACAGCCCAACAGTATGAAACTATTCTCACTTTGATGTGCATGGAAACAAGACACAAAGACCACTTTGAACACAGCAACCTCTAGCCCCTGAGTACCGTGAGAGGTGCTGCAGCTGGGGACAAATCCCAAGCAGCTGCCAGCACAGACCTGCTGGTGTGAAAGCTGGCTGACTTTGAAAGCAACATTTTTGCCACATGACCACACATCAAAGGACTGTTTTCTACTACAGCTTTCAATCCATCCTTCTCCATAATTGTGCAGGGATGCACACAGACTGTGTGCAAACTCTACCACCTCCTTTCACACAGGCAGATAGAGCATTCTCCCCCATTTACAACTCTGCACACCCACAAGTGTCCATATCCACAATAAGAAATATGGCCTAAACATCTTGCTGCTGCTAGTTCACCCTATCTCACTGTTCATGCAATTTTAAGTTTCCCTCAAAGTTCTGTCCACTAACAGTAAATTTTGCATGTCTATGTATTTATTCTAAACTAATGACAAGCTGGGGCAAGCCATGAAGCAGCAAGCACAGGCACTGCATACATCCAGCCATTATAAAATTTCTTCCTCTGTCTCTGTCTCAAGTAAAACTTTTCTAAATCTCTGTGAGGGTAGCAGCTAAGTATGTCAGAAAAGATACTGGGTGCTGCACACACAAAATTTGCAGCTTTTGTTAATACTAAAAAAAAGTCTCAAAATCCCCAACTGGAAAACTTAAAAGGCATGTTTAATACCTGGTTTTGCTTGACAATTCCATACCACGCTTGCTCTGCAATTTATACAAGAGAGCAGGAAAAGATAAATTATGACTGAGTGGCTGAAAACACCATTTCATTTTGAAAACCAGTCAATATGAGATATTAAAACTAAAATAATACTTTAAATGCTGTAACCATGAGCTAAAGATTTGAGAGGTGGGGATTCAGTTTGGCTATCTAATAAGACAAATTAGAAACTAATACCCAAGACATGTAATCTTTATTATCAATGTTTTAATTTAATGCAATTATTTTGCAGTTCTGTATAAACGCTTGAAACAACTTACGTATTTTATTTATTATTCAAATGGAGAAGTCAAAAGAGCAGATTCTATCAAGATAAAAAGAATTAATTAAGTATGGATAGAAATGACAAACATTTCTGCCTCCAGAACATTTTAACTTAGATCTGTTCAGTGTCATTATGGACTCATAAATCTTTCTAGCATGTAAGGACTAAGGATCACATTTCTTAAGAGATTTCTTTTTTTCTGTCCCTAAAAGTCAGTTCAAGCTTTTATGCTTTAGGACGTTGAGATCCTCATAGGAAATACCTGCAATTTCAGATGCTTTATAGTAGTATTACGCTAACAAATAGAAGTGGCAATGCTTAGAAGGTAGACAAGCAGGCATGAGTTAGCTCCAGGGGCTCTGGTTACAGCACTGGCACAGCTGCACACTCTGACCTTAAGGTAGGGACTGAAGTACTAGAAGCAGTTTACCTCTCAAGGATTTGCCTACACTTACACCTTTTTCTGGTCTTTTCTAAGACCCCTACTACTGCTCAAATCCTTTTAACATAGAGAAGGTAAGAACAAGAGTATTATCCTCAGCAGCATGTTAGCCACACCTCTCATTCAGTAATATCAAGGTATAATGTAAAATAATGAAAATACTCCCATTTCTACCCCACTGGCTATATATACTTAATATAAGTATCACATAGTATAGTTGCTAAAGTCAGTATTCAAGTCATGAAAGCTCCTCATATTTTGGTAGTTCTTTCAAATACAAAAACATTGGTGTGATGTGTTGTGCCTGTAGTGACCACAGCATCACTCACTACGAGGTGAAGACACAGCTGCCAAAGAGGATAGTTTTAAAGCAAAATGTTGGAAAGCAAGGAGAGAAGAAAAATGGCTATTACAGCAAATACTCCAGAAATTTTAGTCAGCAACCTGGCAAACAGAATTTACCTGAACATCTAACACAAAATATCTGGTACTGCATGCTCATTGCAGGTGAGATAATGCACTATATGAACATAAAACTCTTAATGCTTTCAGAAGACTGAAATTCAGTTTCAGAAGCATCAGCTCTCAATTCTTTAAGACCAGTGATGTGACAGCATAAAACTGTAAATTCTCAGCAAGTGCATACAGGCAATTAACCTCTGCCTAACAGCTACCATCTTTCACTCTCATATCATGCAGCCTACAAATAATTTTGACAAGCTGATCCTTACAAAGCTTCAAGTAGCAAAAGATGAGGCTGCTTTTTGAGCATTTTGCTCAAAACGAGGGCGAATTTGTTATTTTCCACGATTTTTCAGACATACACCCTAATTACTGTATTTCAAACTGCTCACAAAATTGGACCTCCTACTTAAGTTTCCAAACATTAAAAGCCTGAAGTGATTTGAAAGCCATGAGAAGACAAGAGTCAGGCTTTTAAGGAGAACAACCAAGTTATTCAAGGACAACCATCTTCAGCATGCCATTAAGAATCTTGCATATTAAAGCTGGTTGCTATAAAGCCATCACAGATCAAATCTTCTCTTCATACATGCTGCTGATTAACTGCTGAAGAGGAACTGCATTTATCTTCTTCTAATGTACAGGCCCTGCAGTGTCTAGAAACTACCCATAACTTTCATCTGTATCTGTTAGAGGCTATCAGGGTGATTCTTTGATCCCAGGACAACAGGCAAACATTAGAATTTACATTTCTCCTTATGTATCTTATAATTGACTACTGACTCCCTTCTATGGACCCACTAACCTCACATTCCACCATTTCCCATTAATTCTGTACATGTGACCAGCAGGAAATCTCCTAAGCCCCAGCCACAAAAATCCATTGGAAGCCTGCAGTAACATTCTAGAACCCTAAAACCAGGGCAGGGCCCTAGGCAATGCCATTCTGACATGCAGCAGCAATTTGTGTGCTGAGAAGTAACTCATAATGATTATTTTCATTCAACAAACCATTTTGACACCACTATACTCTTTCTACTCTCCCTGAATACATTCAGTAAGTTCTGACATTCCCTTTTCCCTTTTCTGTCACCACAGAACTCATCAGTGGCAGAACCACAATTAGATCAAGGGAGCTTTTGAAGTTGTTTTGTTCAGTTTTGCCATGTAATATCTGTATGGAAACAAGTGGTAAAGCCAAATTTCAGTCTTGGATCTACATTATTACCTGGATTTTCCCTTGCACACCAAAAGAATTCAGCTGCTGGCTCCTAAGCCTGGTAAGTGGAGCACACTGCCCCAGGAGCCTGACGTTAGCAATCAGAGCTTTGGCACCCAGCATTACACACCTTAAGTAGAGGCATGGCAGCTTGGCACCGTGCAGTTTTTGTGTTCTTCAGGAAATGAGATTCATCCTGAAACAAAAATGCATGAAAGCAAAGTCAGTTCAGATCCATAGTCCAAATGCAGGTTACAGAACAAATTTCCAGTATTCTCAGCTATCTAGTATTACAGGCCTTTCATTCAGGATATTTCAGGCATTGGGATAGTCACATCAAATTCTAAACAAAAAAACAGGATTCAGAGTAGCAGGCTTCCTGTACTCAAACCTGCAGCTGCAAGCAAACAGAACAAAAATCAGACCTTGAAGGCATGAATCATAAATGAATACCAAAAAACATTGAGCAGAGAGAGCTGAAGAGAAAGGAGAAAGAGGAATATTTCATAACTGACACTCATTTGCCCCTATGTTTCTTTTAAATGCAGCAAACATAGGAGGCCTATATAGTGCCAGTTCCCTTAATAAGGGGTTAATACAAATAGTAAGGCAAAAAGAAATCTAATTAAGATCCAACTGTTCTGCTGATAGGGCTCACCAGGTGGGTAATAGTCTCCTACTTCAGACATCACCCTCAAATGGGCTTCACTTCTACTGCTATAGTAAGGCAGAACTTAAGGCACAAAAAGCAGTCAGCACCCTCCAAGGGTATATTCTCATCTTTCCACGTGGGCACAAACAAGCATGCAAAGACAATGCAACTGCTTAGCCTCTCAGGCACAGCCTTCTCCCTCCTAAATAACAAATAAGCTACATTAATTTCCCCAGCCACCAGAAGAAGAATGGAAGAAAAAGCAGGAAAGCTCAGCAAGCAGTAGGACTACTCTCATCTGTAAAAACCTACAAAGGGTCCAAATTTAAACATACAAACACACAAAAAGAACATCCACCAGTTCAGTGCTGGTTAAAAGTTCCAAGGCAAAGTTCTGGGTCTACAAAATTAATAATCTGCATTTCCACCTTGACAGAATGTTTACTCAGAGTGTGTGTAGGAGAAAAAATATAAAAATTAAAAAGTGAGTAGCTTGGTCTCCAAAGAACTCCATTTATTGCTGCATTCCATCTGATGCTGAGAAACAAAAAGATTATGTTCCAATTGCCATGATCTTTGAGCAGGTGTATATGTGTGCTGAAAACTAGACTGAGAACACCAAATACTCATAGTAAGCTACATAGACACTTTTGCTCTCTATTGATCCAAGCTGGATTTGAAACACTAGATGTTTTGAATTTTTAGTAACTGAAATCCAGAAAAATGTCATTTACTGTGGCTCTGTAACAAGATAAAAACTGGAACTTGAAGTAATTTACAAAAGAAACTATACAAGTGATCAAAGGAGGCTTAATGCAGATTGTCAGTGGAACACAAGCTAAGAGAGATTTTCTTGATGCTTTACCCACATGCTTAATGTTGAAAGGTTATATTGTTTACTGGATAAACACTAACACCACCCTGAAGTCCAAGACTTAAGAAGATACAATTCCAAGACTACTGTATTGACACACCACATTAAACACTTTTCTCTCCAGCAGAGGACATGACCAAGCACAATGAAATCAGAGAGGCACCATAACCAGTGAAAGTGAAAACACAGCCTTAGGAATCCCAAAGGAATTAAACTCTACTAGTTATTTCAAAAGATTTCAGAGAAACCCCATGCTTGTACTATTGAAGACACAATTACAAGATTCGTTCATTCCTAAATAAGGCCCAGTTCGCATTTCCTTGCTGTACAAAGGCTATCCCATTTGCAGCACAGAATTAACTTGAAAAATTTCATTCACCACTTACAACAATAACTACTTGGAATGTGCTCTTAAGTTGCTTGTCCATCCTGCTGAGGAGATCAAAACTGATGATGTTGATCAAGCTTCCTGTTAGGTTGTCTTTCCCACTCACTATGACATTGGTGCTTCCTGGACTCAAGGATGGAAGCCATCTGTGAAATGCCTGGAGGAAGAGGAAAGAAATTAATTGCATTCTAGTGCTTATCTTCTTTGTCAAGATCCCAAAGCACCACACAGAACTTCCTCATGAATACTTAGAACATGGACCCACCCCATCCACCATTAGACATCACTTCAGAGTACAGTAAGGGTAAGCAGCCTTCCCATGGCAACCTCCCTAGTAATGGGAACATCAAGAAGAGAACCCAGCCTACAAGGCAACATCTACTTTACACAGCAAGGAAAGCTCAAACCCTATTCCTTCTTACTGGAAAAAAAAAAAAAAGCAACCCAACAGACAAACAAAACAAAACCAACCCCAGTAATACTCCAAAACAACAAACAAAACCCTGATCTTTAGTGGAAATGTACATAACCTCCTGAGAAAGGTACCTGATATGCTCAGAGCCAGAGAATACTGTGACCACTGCTTACAGGAAAATTTAGTTTTCCCACTCAACAGGAAACTAAGGTTGTGAAACACAGACTTCTAAGCAGTAAACATCTATCATCTATAGCAATGTTTATGGTGAAGTACAACACATGCAGATGAACAAAACTCTACCTCCTCTTCTTAAAAAGTCCACCAAAAAAACCCAAAACCAAAAAAACAAAACAAAATGAAAAGATCAAGTTGACAACACACCAGCTGCTCTATGACAGCAGCTGAAATTCATGTGGTAATTGTCATTCAATCAACCTCTTGAAATGCTCCACACACCAGAGCAAGATATCCTCCCCCAGACCCATCTGTTAGCCAGACCACCCACCATTTCCCTTGTAATTCTGTCCCCAGTGACACCAAGCTCTCTGCAACATTTGAGTTCTGCTGATGTTGCTCTGCAAAAAACTGCCTGGGCCCATCAGGATCTGGTCCCTACAGAAATGTAACCAAATGAAGAAAATTTCTGCCAGTTTGGTTCCATAGACACAACAAAAGCTTCTATCATTACAGTAAAACACATCTGTACAAGAATAAACTGAGTAGATTACATACTAATAAAATTCACCATCTGAATTTCTGAAACACATTTTTCTTACATCTGCATCTACCACATACTCAAAAATTAACCAGATCTCTAAAGCAAATGTCCTAACAAAACATCTCCCACAGGAGCCTCCTGGGCAGCTGGGAGTAGGAGAGGGAAGAAATCAATCACTCAAATGAAGAAAAAAAATAAAACAACCAAAGAAAAACCAGACAAAAATGCCTCATATTTCTTAAAACTCCTGAAGCAGAATGTTTATTTGCAAAAGGTTTATTTGCAGTTGTCCAATATCAGGTTAGGTGTTTTCCCACAGGTTTATAGACCTTGAGATTTCAAGTATGATGAGCATCACTCCCTTTTTCAGTAAACAACTTTATTTTCTTCTCACCCTGCATTTTGTTGCACTACTGGACATTAAAACCCAGACCAAGATGCTCTAACAACCTGGTTATAGCACAAAACCAGCAAATCCTAATCAATACTTTTTTCATCAATGCCATATTCTAGGAAAAGCTAAACTCCCACCTCCTCCTTCTGTGGAAAAAAATTACTGACCTAAAAGCTCTGACTCACCTTTTTCTCCCACAGTGAAAACTTCACTAGCCTATGGCAACCCAACAGCCTCAGTGTACAAACTATGGCA
This sequence comes from Parus major, assembly GCF_001522545.3. Taxonomy (NCBI): domain Eukaryota; kingdom Metazoa; phylum Chordata; class Aves; order Passeriformes; family Paridae; genus Parus; species Parus major. The sequence continues at coordinate 23,310,455 of NC_031776.1, forward strand.
GTGATTTATTTCAAGACACATTTCTCAACCACACAAACTTTCTTGGGCTTTGACCTACATTAATAAAGGACTCAGAAGAGGCTGCAGCACACACTGCACAGGTTAAAAGACATATTATGACAGACACTTAATGATGATCATAATGGAGCCTTTTGAACAGAGTGGAGAATCCCATCACCTGGACCCCCATTCCAGCCAAGGAACTGGCAAATACTGCTATGATGGGCTCCAATACAAGACAATTGCTTGAATGTAACTATTATCTTTGACACTGATGAGTAAAATGCTCCCTTGGAGCCAACTAACTTGCTGGAACGGAGTTAACAAGAGGGTCAGAGGACACACACTTTGTCTAGTTGTTCCTCTTCCCAAGAAATCAGCTGGACTACAAAAAGAAAATCAGCCAATAAAAGAAATAATTAGGCATATATCATACAGTTAGTGCCAAGCAATTTCCCACTATCAAGCTTCTAATCAGTGCAATTTTTTGCTTCTTTGCCTTAATACACTTAGAAGTTTAACTTTTGCAAAGCACAGTACAGTCTAACCATCACACAGGCTCTTTACCCACCCCGTGCACATGCCCAAGCTCACAGTACCTCTGCCCATGTAAACCTCACGGAAGAAGGAGTGACCACCAGCAAGGGCCATTCCTGCTGGTAATAGGCAGCAATGCAGATGGCCTGGATGGTCTTGCCCAGGCCCATGTCATCTGCGAGGAGCAAACGTCCATCTCTGGAAATTGCAAAACTGGGGAAAATAGAGAGGGAAAGAGAAGTCAAGAAATGAGTTACTATCTGGCAACCAAGATGGGCACAAGTCATAACTGAGCCTCTAATGTGGATCACCTGGAAGTGATCTGGGTTCTTCAGTAAACCTGGATTTTCTCCCTTAGTCTTCATACAAGGGAGCAACTCGCACAAATCTCTCAAAGCTTGGAAGCTTCTGAACAGAGTGGTTCATCCTAGTCCTTAGAGATTTTGATTTCATATGAGAAGTAGTGTCAAGACCTCACAATTATTTAAAGCACGTTCTTTCCATGATATTACTCATATTGTGTTCTACAGTTCATTCTGGCTGAGCTAAGAAATTATTACTAAAAACAACAGCAATTTAAGACCATTAAGTACAGACTGTCCTGGACTGCATATTGAAATAAACAACTAATGATCATATATGATGGAAACAGCAACATTAAAGTTTTTATCTGTACATATAATTAGTAATTTTAAATCTTTTAAGGCTTGGGTTTCATTTCCTGGTCCCTTCCCATGCGTATTTAATATTCAAAAAACAACAACAACAACAGAAGAGATGCACTTGGGGAAAAAACCAATTACCTTACAAAATAAAAATCATATGACAATTATGTACATACTGAATCATAAGAAGAAGAGATGTATCATTTGAACAATTTTTTAGACTAACAAAATACTACTTTCCACCTGACTCATGATGAATTTTATCTAGAAATAAAACAGATGTGTCACTCAAAAAATAATAAAAATTTAAAAAAAAATCCCAAACAAACCATACTATACCAAACAGTCAAAAGCCCAAAGATACAGAGTATAATAGACCCAGACTCTAGAGAAATGCAGAACCCTCCATGGACAAGAAGGCAACCTGGGCACCAATATAAACTACACAATTCTAGACAAGGACCAGCGCTTAACAGCATGCGAAAAGGACATACTTCACACCTTCCCGCTGAAAGGGCATGAGGCTTGTCACAATTTTGGAGTCCACTACTGAAAGGTCAGCATCAGGAATGTCTGTCTGTGATGGAGATCTCTGGAGTTGAGCAGCAAAGGTCTTAACTACTGCTTCAGGCAGTGGCTCCACTTCTACAGATACGAGGCTCAGTAACACTTTCACTGCAAAGAACAGAGCAGTTTATTATCTGAAGGGACAGCACACACAACTTCCATTATGCATCTCAGGACACAACCCTCAACCTCAGCAAAAATATTATTTCCTATCCTGAAACAGTTCACAGAAATCATGGCACCATGCACAGGTGTTAGCCTGGCCTCTTCCCTAAAGTCTATTTCAGAACCACATGATGATTCACATCTCCTCCCCTTAGACTTGGTTATAAAAAAACTGAAACTCTGATGCCATCATTCAGAGATGATTGCTACTAATACAGCTGGAGCTGGATTATTCATACTGAGGGCAGCTTAGGGCACACTTTACTCAGAAATGAAAGTACAGATTTGAACAAAACTGCTCCTGAAGCCTAAAAAGCAGGGGCATCTTGACCCTGGGATTCTGTACCTCTAAGGTTTCCAGTGTACCAAAGCCATCACAAGTGACCCAGGACAGTTACCTACAGAACATATTTCGTCTTCAGTTTTGAAAACTCTCTTCTCCTCCTGTTTCCTGCATTCACACAGTTGGGTTCTGCCTCCAGTTTACCACATTGGCTACGAAAACAGGAAGCACCTCAAGACTCAGAGAAACACCTCTTGTACCACTAGCAGCAGCACTCTGACAGCTATCCTTCAGGACCAACAGCACCTCCCTGCTCAGCTGGTGGCCACTGCTGTTCTCCTGGACAGAAGCAGCTTACAGGACAGAACCAGCTCACAGGCAGCTCCTTCAGTTCCTCAATACTGCTCCTGCATCCATGAAGCCTCACAACTTTAACTTCACAGTTGAACTAAAGGGATCCCCAGCATCCATTATGCCAAGACCTTGGAGCCTTCATCTTTTCAACTCATTCACCATAACAATAACGGCATCTAGCCAATTTTCCTCCTGGACAATGTTATTTTAGTGCCCTCCAGCAGCCTCTCTATCCCATCCCCTCAAAAGTAAGTGTTTCTTTTTAACCCAACAGTTAATTTCTAAGAAAATAAACATTGGTTTTAAACACAGAGAGCTATGACGAGGAAAACTTATTTAATAATTTTTGTCCAGTGACTGTGAAATCAACGACACCTCTACAGTAGGAACACAAATGCAGGTGCACAGATTTTTATTGCAGGAAGCAACTTCTTTTTTCTTTAGTAGCTGGTTTGTATATAAAGTCCAGAAGACAAAAAAAATTTGCTTGGAAAAACAACTAAAATAAGAACTCACTAAACCAGCAGTAAATGCACCAGAATTCAATTAGGTATTTTTGTTTCAGTTGTCTCTGAGAGGAAAACAGCAGGATGGACCCCTGCCATATAAAGGGAGAAAGCAATTCCAAGAAATATACATATGAAAAGATTTCCATTTGTGGTTGGGCAATGACCAAACTTTTAAAACTCTCCAGTTTAATTTATTCTTCTTCAATAGCAGGAACTCTCTCCACCCAAAGAACAGCACAAGCTTGTTATTACACTCAGAGACCGAGCTATGTGTTAGCATAATTGCTACAATTTGCTCACTGATAATTCTGTTGCTATTGTTCTGTACATGAGCTGGGAGAGTGATTAAGATATATCTGCCACCAGCATGATTCATCCAAGAGACAGTTTTTAGTGAAGTGACCTTTATATAAAGATGACTGAGCAACTAGGAAAAGAGACATTAACCTCTACAAACAGTTCCCAGCTAACAGATCTCTCTGCTGGAAATGGCAACCAGCCTTTCTAAATTATCTTTTTTTTTTAATTTTGATGTTGGCAAATGAACAGGCAACAAAGCAAATGCTGTTCCTCTAAAAGGCACGTGCTGGAATCCTCAAATGCCCTCACAAATTACACTCTGCAAGATTCATGGATTTCTTTTTTCCTTTCCTCAAATCTTTGGGATTCTGAATACCTCATGTAATGTGTACAACTGCCAGCCAGCGTGACCGAGCCTGTGACAGACTAGGAGGTGACGTGTCTGCTCTGCCTGGCACAAGCTACAGGATCAGGCCCTTGGCATGTACAAGAGGCCTTTTGACCAAATTGTGAGCGATTATCAAGCACTCACCAAAACCAGCAGTGTCAACATTCCAACCCTGCAGTTTCCTAACAGTCTCCTCCAAGACACACTCGTTTTCAAGACCCAGCCTTCCTACATAGCCCCACCACATGGCTTTCAGCCCTACAACCATTACTAATGTTATTAACACATGCATCATAGAAGCATGCACTTACTCAATTATTAAACATACTCTGGTATCCCATGGAAGCAGGAGCCCATGCTGGAGAAAAATTGCTCTGAGAAACAGCATTTCAGCTCTGAAACACACACTTCCTAAGGATGTGCATGGAGCAGCTGCCTTATTATCCTCCTGAAACTTACCCCAACCAAATTCCACAGCCACAAACACTCACATGAGCACCAAAGCAAACACAGGATGACTGGGATGATAAATAATAGCTATAATACTTAGGACTTGTGTAATGCTATTCATCTCAAAGCACTCTATAAGCTTAACTAAACATAAAAACCTGAGAAGCAGATGTGCTAGAAGCATGCTGCAGAGATTGGATTATTCTGCAAAGTTCCATGTATTAAAAAAAAAACCAAAACAACACACCAAAACACAGTTCTACATTTCAGTTCAGTAAGTCACAGTTTCAGCAGCATTACACAGAGGCACGTAGGCAAAAGTCAATAGACAGAAACTGATGCACAGGAAGTTCTCCCTCACTGGAGAAACACAGCTACTCACTTAGTTTGGGGTAATCCTCCAGGAGGAAATTCCACTTTCTGGTATTCATATCTGCAATAGTTACAACAAACACTGTCTTAAGTCTCTTAAAAAAAAAAAAAAAAAAGACTGAATTATCTGTCCATAAGAACATGTCTATCTACCTATATCCTCTGCATTTCAGAACCATTTTAAAAGAATTGTTACCTTGATCAAAATCAATTCTCATCTGTTTGCTGTCATGTTAAGCAAACCATTTGGAGATTTAGAAGTATGACCAAACATCTGAAGTGCTGGTATCACCAGAGCAAGCCAAGATCAGCTCTCCTAACGAACTCATCTGCTCAAGGATTTTGGCAACCACTCTCTCTTCACTGCAAGACGGGATGAAGAATACATGCAAAGTCTCTATCTGTGAGCCAACAAACTCTGACTTCAGTCAGTAAAACACTCACTTTCAATTGTGCCTCCATACCCAAGAGTCAAAGTGCTTAGGAGGCTACAGAAGGAAATGAATCAATTCATGAATATCCAAAATGTAACATCAATGCCAGACCTATCTGGCAAGCTTATCCCTGGGTAGCATCTGTGTACAACATCCAGGGAAAGAGTGAATTCAGAGTCCGGTGAAGACACAGTGAACCAGGTGGGGCCCTGCCCAAAGAACTAGAGCTCCAGAATTTCTTCTCCATGCTGTCACTGACCTTCTGTGACACTGTGCATGTCACCTCATCACTCTGTGTCTCATTTGCCAAAGTACAAGTGGAAAAAAAAATTGTATTTACCATTGAAATCTGAATGCCAGCATAAAAAGTGCTCTACAAAATTGCCCTGAAAACATTGATAAAACTCACAGTAAATTAAATCTGCTCAGGCAATTGCAGCCACTATACACCACAATAAAGCAGAAGTAAGAGAATGTCCAGCTGCACTTGAAAATAAAGAGAAAACTTTGCATGGTCTCCATACTGCTGGCAAATTATCAGCACAACCGACCTCATTTACAGTATTTACAGTAAATGTAAATGTAAATGCTGAGATCTGAAATACCACCTTGGCTAACAGGCCTAGAAGAGGACATGTTCTGCCAGGGGATAAAGTGCTGGACACGAATACAACACTAAAGCAGAACCACACAATCTTTTAAAATCTTCAGCAAAGCACATTCTCTTATGCTCGTTCAGAGGGATGTACTCTCACAACCTCTCTTCTTTGAAGCAAGAGCAGCCCCAACAAGGTCCTTATTAGAAAGCAGGCACAGCAGGAGACTCACCATAATTTCTGGAATCCATCTGTTTGAACACTCCAATCACTTCTGCAGAATACCCAATATCGACCTCAAATCGCAAGCGAGAAGTAAGCACACACTTCCCTTTGACAAGGGCTGAGGGTTTCTTCCAGTTCTTACACATCTTCAAGAGGGATTTCATATCTACCCCACTGCCAACAAAATGAGAGCCTGATGCTGACCCAACCACATTTTCTCTGTCCAGTGGTGACAGAATCACTGATGAAAGTTTATTTGCTGCTTCCACTAGGAAGAAAAACAAGCATAGAGATATAGAAAAGAATTAATAACAAAGAACACACCCAAGTTTAAAAGGAATGATGATTCCCTGCTTTCATTCATAGGGACAAAGAATAGAGAAAGCAATGGCCTGGAGGAGTAGGTTGGTGGGATTTTCCACAGAGAACACAGCAGGGACAAAGGGAACATGTGATAGTAAGAGAACAAGGGCCTGTCCAGCATTGTGATTGCACTAAGCTCCCTCTCTGTCAGTAATCCTAAAATGTGGCTCCCTAGGCCAGGACAAGCAATCTGCAGAAGCACATTTAGCAGTAAATTGCACACAGCCATACAGTGCTTTCACTCAGAAAATCACAGGGACAGGGCCATGGTGATCAATAGCATGTGTCTGAAAAGATGGGAAGGTGCTTCTGTAAACAGCAAAGGAGAAAGATTTAAAAATATCTGCCTCCTGCCTCACGTCAATGTCTGATTGGTAATAAATCTAGGAGGAAGGCTGTGTATTCACAATGCTGTAGGAAGGAATCTAGTCCAAATTCCTAAATCTCTTTTGTTACAAGTTAAGTTCATTACCCTTCATTCCTTGTCTTACAGTTAGACTTGCACTTCCACCCAGCCATCTGCACTGCTGTCTTACCCATCACCAGCAATCACTTCTGTCACAATGCCAGGGCGTGGAGAGAGGAGGGACACAGCATTTTACAGATGTTAGCCCAAGAACACAGCTATCCACAGTAATAAATATGCCACTTATCCCCATGTCTCTCTGCCAATTTATACCCATGTGTTGTCTTTATTATTACAACTGAACTGTGATGGTTAAGGAATGGGAATACGATTTCTTATACTTTTTACAGCACCTAAGTAATGAAGTTTGTCCTCAAGCCTCCACCTCACAGGTATTACAGTAACACAAAGATTCATGCACATCTCCAGAGTCCATTAGACTCAAAAGCAGGGGACCATTAAGCACACTCTGCCTCCAAGTACTTGTGGAAGGCAACTTCACCTCTCTGGGAGTGGGAACTGTTTAGAATAAACCCAGGTGAATCCAGGCCTTTGAGCACTGAGCTGCACATCATGATCCACTCTGCCTCTTTTTAAGTAGCCCAGAAAACTGACACACAACAAAAAGGTACAAACTTTAGGTTCAGTGGTCAAGATGTGAAAATGGAGAAAGAAATTCAGAAAATGTCTTCCTTATCAATTAATAAATAAACTATTTGGGTATCATCCAACCTTATTTTAAACTAAGTGACTTCCTGAATAAATACAAGCATTCTACTACAAATAAAAAGTTTAAGAGTTCTCACTGATAATAGTTTTAAAATTAGAGAGATTGGAAACCACCAGTTTAGACCTTCTCCTCCCAATGCATCTAGCAAAAGATTTTAGATGCTACTGATTTTTGTGTAGTTAGAGGTCACCTCTACAATTAAAACTGAAAGAAATTAGGGGGGGGGGGGCGGAAAAAGTGTATTTTACTCCTTTATTTCAACATTTTTTTCTAGGCTTGACTGCATGTTTAATTTATAGTACAAAGATAAAAGAGGTGATACAAGACCACATTATTCAGGAAAATTAACTTACAAGTAGGAACTTTAAAAATAATTGTTTGACACTTTTACATTTTCAAGGCCCTTTTAACTTAGTTCTCTTTTCTCATGCTATTTTCCCCAGTTTCACAGGCCAATGTCAGTCACATACTGTCTTCACTTGTAAAAAGGAATTTCCACAGTGTACTCATATATTTCATAGCTTTAAAGAAAAATGCCTGATTTCTAAAAACCATTCTCTTCATTTGCAAGCTCCTTGGTACAGAGACTCTGCTCTCTTCTATGCTTGATACACTTCAAGCAACCCAACAGCATTTAAATTATAAATGTGTGGCAACCCACATGGGAAGCTAAAACGCCAGCACTCAACTGTGGTTTTTTAAAGTGCTCAACACAGGCCTAATTCTGTTTCCACTGAAATCAATAGTGATTTATCACTCACTTCAATACAGTGTGCTTTTGAAAAGCCTACCTGAAGTGTTTGCCTCTATAATCTCTCAATCTTTCCAGAATAAGGTGACAGGAGAGGAAAAAAAAGATAAACCCGCCCTTGTTATACCAAAAGAAAGGCAAATTCATTTTCAGTCTCACTCAAAAGCCTGGAAAACTACCCTTTATCATCTTCTGACACACAATATTAAAAGTGAAGTGTTTATATAAGAGCTATTTAAAAAGAAAATACATAAATGGACCCAGAAATTAAGCATTAGCCACAGGAACACACTAAGTTCTCAAAACAAATTCAAAACAAGTGCCAGCACAGCAAATTAATTTTCCTATGATCTTGTTGGTTGCTGAAAAATTTAGTTGTAGATAAAGTGTAACCTGTGCTTGGTATTTAGAATACATGAAAAATCAAATTATTTCTTATCAACTACAAAGTATCAGAAAAACGTTGTGAGCTAGATACCTATAAGATGGGCATTATCTTTAAATAGCACTACTTTTATTACTCAAGACACTAACAAAGCTAAGCAATAACTGTGGAAAGCAGGGAAAGGAGGGGGTGTCAAGATTCAGCTTGTTTTTTATCATTCAACATTTACTTACAGAGACTGCTGTAATCTTCCATGCTGAAATTCCATTTTTTCATAGCAGGATCTAAAGTAGGGCAAGAGTAATAGGGCAGAATATGAATCATTTGGGGCAGAAAAAAAGTGGTGGTGTGAAATGCTCATGCAACGTAAAAGTATTCAATCTACTCATGCAAACTTTTTGCCACACATCTGAAAAACAGTTATGCCCAAGTTTACAGCTACATGACAGCAGAAAAAGCCATGGGGAATATCAATACTAAGACAAGAATGCAACAGCCATTCAGAGGGATCAGCAACACGAGGGAAAACAAAAATAGAATATAATAAATAAAGGTAGGGGTAAAAGATCAGAAAAAAGACAAAAGGGGGAGATTCCACTGCTCTCTGTAGCCCAGGAAACAGAATCAGCTCATAACTCTGAACTATAGCTGAAGTGACCCATTTTCACATCCCAGTTTATGAATAACTTTGTTTCCTTCACTGCCAAAAAACTCAGACCAGCTGCCTCCACTAAACTTCTCAGAGCACTGCTCATAAAGCAAGGCCTCTGACTTCTTTTCTAAATCCAAGCTCAAGCTATTTATGTATAGAATTTCTAACCAATTTAATCTGTATTTACTTCTTTAATCCCCCATTAATATCACATATTCCACCTCAGCATTAGGTACGCTGGTAAGAGCAAGTAGCAACTACAATTTCAGCAGATGCCAAAACTTTAACCCAATTTAAAACAGAGATAACAGCAAATAAACAATTCTTACCATAGGCTTTGCTTGGTACCCTCTTAAACACAGCAATAAGTTCAGCATTATACCCTATTTCAACCTGGAATCGGTCTTCCCCATATTTCACACATTTTCCTTTTGTAACATTATTTGCTTTCTTGTGAGAGACAGCTTCAAAGGTAGAGCCCACACCAGCAGAGCTGGTCAGCTTCTGCATCCTAACACTGGCCTGAGAGACAGAACCTCCCCCTGTTCTTTCTGTCGGTGTGTTTATGTTTATCAGCATTTCTGAATCACTCAGGGCGGTGCTGCTTGGTGGTGAAACATATTTAATGGCAGGTTTGTTCTGAGTTTGTAAATCTTTACTGCTGTCAGGGTGCCCGTTATCAATGCATCTTGGATGAGGTGGTCCTGTGGGCTTTTTGAAAGCTGGGTAGCATTTGGGCTGTTGGAATGTTCCATGATTAATTAAAGTGTGTTGTCTATGTTCCTGACTACCAGCATCCAAGTAATGTTTATGGGAATAACTCAGTGAATTCGGGATCATTGCAGGGAGCTGCTTAAGGCCACTTGCTTGTTCCGCGTCCTCTGAACAACTCTTTTGCTGCTCTCTGTGTGAGCCAGCCATCTGTTGGTTTGCTGTGTAATGGTTATAGCCTTTCTGGAGACAGCTCTTCTGCTCCACAGGCATGTTTGGATTCTGTCGGTGCTGGCTGCTGAACCCGACATGATTGCTTTCTTCCTTGGAGTTTCCCGGATCGCCCAGACTCTGCTGTTTCTCTGGAGGTGCAGCGATGCCCACATGCTCAGCTCTCTGTGCTGCCAGCCTCTCCGCTCTCCTAGCCAAAGCTAGCCGGCGGTTCTCTTCGATCCTTTTCTTTTGCTCCTCTGTAAGGCCTGCTGACATCTTCAACAACTCCAACAACAAATCTGTGTCAAAACTACACTAGTAATTAATCACAGAGGCGCCTGCTTCTTTAGAGGAAGGGAGGCCAGTCTACAGAAAAAACCAAACAACAAAAAAATTATTATTGTATTGATAACTTAGTATTATTCGTGATTGAGTACTACTGTAACTGATCCTACACAAATCTAGTAGTACAGCAAAGCTGTCACACCAATGCTGAGCCATTATCAGCAAGTAGATGGTGACAGACACTGATGATGCCTTGCATGCCAGCCCTGCATAGATAAAACATATGGGAAAAGGAGAAAACTTCTATTCCACTATAGTTCTGACTACTCTTCTCTGCAATTCCCAGCAGAACTAATAAAATAGCAAAGCACTGGGACACCCTGCACTGCAGAGCCAGCCATACAAAAGCACATGCAAAGCAAAGGATTACAAACATCACTGCACAGTCTTTGGTGGATGTCTTATTTTGGGTACCTATTAGGAAAGATGGGACGATGCCCATTTTCCCTGTTCACCTTCAGTTCCTGCTTATCTCATAAAGCGTGGCAGATACATACATGCTGAACCCCACAGGACAGAGCCAGCTCCTCCTGAGAAGCCTCCACTCACAGGTCAGGGGCCTTCAAATAGAAGCGAGGACCGGGCTCCCCTGACATCTCCCAGCAAGCCCCCTCGCTCCATGCGCTCACCGCCCCATGTCCTGCGGGATGCCCGCCTTCTCCGTTCCTCACCTCCCTGCGGGCGGTGAGGTTCACCCTCTGCCCCCTCCTCTCCCATGAGCCGGGCAGGCTACCGTCCCAAACGCTTCCGAGGTCCCGGCCCACCCTGTCCCTCGGGCCACCCCGCCACCATCCGCCGGCCCCGGGATCCCGGAGGTCAGGCCCTGTTCCCCGTCCGCCCCGGGGGCTCCGCCGCCCGCTCACCGCCGGCGGGCACGGCCCGGAGCGCCGCCGAGGAACTACAGCGCCCAGCAGGCCCTGCGCTACCGCCCGGTGGCACGGGGCGGGCGGGAGTGTATAGCACGCCGGGAGATAGGAGGGGTGCGCGGAGCGCTGGGAAATGTAGTGTTCCGGTCGCGGCGCCATCTCGAGGCGCTGGGGTTGAGGCGTTCCTTGAAGGGAGCCAGGTCCCCAGACTCCCGGGCCACCCGCTCAGGCCCCGTACGGCTTGCGGGGATTCTGCTGCCGGCCCTAGGCTGAAGCCTTGGCCCAGCAGCACGCAGCGCTGTACGGCCGGGGGTGTACGGACACCCTCGCTGGCTGCCCCGGTGTGTGGCTCCGGCACGCCAATGTGTGCTGTTCCTGAATGGTGACCGAGCGGGGAGTGAACAGTGGAGCTGACGTGGGAGAAAGGGCGACGGCACTTGTCAGCCGTGAGGAAGGAGTCTGACCCCGGGGGTTACGAGCAGCAGCAGCTGGCAGTGGTGCAAGGCTGTTCTGTCATTTTTGAATATTGATGGTAGGTTGGAAAAGACTTCTGAAATTGTGCCCAACCGATAACCAAACACCACCTTGTCAGCCACACCATGGCACTGAGTGCCACGTCCAGTCTGTCCTTAAACACCTCCAGGGATTGTGACTCCACCACATCCTTGGGCAGGCCATTCCAATGTCTGATCACCCCTTCTGTAAAGAAATTCTTCCTAATGTCCAACCTAAACCTCCCCTGGTGCAGCTTGAGGCTGTGTTCTCTCATCCTGTGCCTGGCTGCCTGGGAGAAGAGCCCTACCTCCTCTAGCTCCAATTTGCTTTCATGTGGTTGTACAGGGTGGTAAGGTCTCCCCAGGCTTCCTTTGCTCCAGGATAAACACCTGCAGCTCCCTCAGCAGCTCCTCATGGTACTTGTGCTCCAGACCCTTCACAGCTCTGCTGCCCTTGTCTGGACTCACTCCAGCACCTCCATGGCCTTCCTGAAGTGAGGGGCTCAGAAATGGTCACAGCACTCAAGGTGTGGCCTCACCAGCGCTGAGTACAATCACTGCCCTGGTCCTGCTGGCCACACTATTGCTGATCCAGGCCAGGTGCCATTCGCAGCCTTGGACAATTGGGCAAAGCTGGCTCACGTTCAGCTGCTGTCGACCAGTTTTTCCGATGAGCAGCTTTCCAGCCACTCTACCCCCATCCTGTAGCACTGCCGGGGGTTGCTGTGGTGAAGTGCAGGGCCTGGTACTTGGTCATGTTGAATGTCATACCCTGGTCTCTGCCCATTCATCCAGCCTGCCCAGCTTTCTCTGCAGAGTGACAATCCAACCCAACTTGGTGTCATCCACAAATTTGCTAATGGTAAACTCAATCCTTTCATCCAGATTGGCAATAAACTGGACTGAACACAACACTGATCCCTGGGGACACTACTAGTGACCAGACAGATGAGGAGATGTGCCTGGAGGCTGGAAGAGGAGAGATGTCAGGGCTTTCCACAAGCAGGACATAAAAGAGGGCACAGGAAATTACAGGCCCATTACTACTATGAAGCAGGTGATTGGGAAAGCCAGCATAGATTTACTAGAGACAATCATAGCAGATTAACCTGAGGACCTTCTACAGCCAAATGACATTTTTTGTCTACATGGAGAGAGTAATGGAAGTCGTTAACTTGGACTTCAGCAAAATACTTGAACATGTTTCCCATGGCCTCCTCCTTGATGACCAGATAGACTGAAGGAGGGATCTGTGAGATGGGTAGGAAATTGGCTTCCAGGCCACAGCAGAAGGCAGCAATCAATGGGTTTTATTCAGGCTGGCAGCCTATCATAAGTGCTGTCCCTTAGGGAGCAACACTGGGTCCTGCACTGTTCAAGAAATTACACTAGAAGAGGTTTCATCTTGATATGAGAAAGTAATTTTTTGCATTGAGAACAGTCAATCATTGAAACAACCTCCCCAGGGACATAGTGGGGTCCCCATCACTGAAAGTTTTCAAGATCCATTTGGACAGCGTGATAGTTAACCTCATCTAGGCTCCCTTTCCCTCAAAGGGTTAGATCAGGTGGTCTTTTGAGGTGCTTTCCAACTTTGGCTGGTTTATGATTTTGTGAACATCTTCAAATAAGATGATTACTCATATTTACATCAGTTAAAATAAAAGTTAAAATAAAAAGGTCTCCCGGGGTTTTTAATTATACATGGGGCTTGATTATACACATTGAGATGCCTTTCCTGAACAGTCACATTCCCCATGTGGGTGACCAGAGCAGTAACTGGAGAGAAGGCAGAGAAAAAGCCCTAGGGAACACCATAACCCCCTCCCATCTCAGAATTTTACTAACCTGCCCAGTGGCAGGCCCAGAGCTGCCATTCTTGTCCCCAGACACCATTTTCTGACACCTGACAGGCCCTTTGGCTCAGGACACTGAAGCCAGCTGGCTGTTTCACAGTTTATTCATTCTTCTCTCTGCTGGTTAATTAGAAAAGGTTATCATTAAATTGCTTCCTGATTAAACAACAGTGACTGCCATTAGTCAGGAGCTTGTCAGCCTGAAAAAAACAAGGCAGGCGGGAAGAGTGAGGTGCAACTCCACACACACCACAACCCTGGGAGTGCTGTTCCTTACCTGGGAATCACACACAGACATGAGCACACCACATGCACACAGGCACTTGTAAACACACTGCTTTTAAGGAAAACCACAGGCTATGGAGACATTTGGGTCCATGGTTTTGCCCCAGCTTCTCTCAAGCAAAACAATCAAACCTTTTTACACGTTCCAGGTCCTCTCACTGCAGAGCATGTTTGCTAGGAAGGGGTTCACAGCCCCATGGTCTCTGTCCAGATCTTCCACCTTTGCCCTTTCTTCCCCTGCAAGCCAGCAGACTCCTGGTGGCTACACAGCAGAGAGAGAAAGGAGTGGATGAGATACTGTTTTTTAATCTTTCTTTTCGCACTTTTGACTGCCCAGAGCTAAACCAGATCCCAGTGTCACATATGGATGAGAGAGAGAGAGGGAACATGCAGAGCATAACCCCACAACTGTTTCCAGCTACCTTCTCCTTGCCAGCAGCTATCCAGTTCCAGCTCTCTGGCAATGGCTCCTTATGCTTTGAGAGATCTTGTGGGGGAAAAAAAAAAATCAAGGGAAGAGTGAGAAAAGCCCCATTCAGGACTGTCCCCAGCTCATGCAAATGTTGAGAGCAGAGCATCATGTGCAGAGAGCTCTTGAGTTGCACGGTCAGGCAGACACAGACAGACGTTGAAGCATTTGCTCCATATGGCACAAGTTCAGCGAGACACAAGGAACAGCCTGGCCGTGCAGAGAACAGACCTACAAAATGAGAGGCCGCTTGCAAGCAGTTTGCTGGTGCACTCCAGGTGTCCTTTCAGTCCGAACATGCTTCCAGCAGTGGCTTGGACTCACCCTCCACATACTGGGTCAGGGGCAGAGACGCAGAGTGAAAATCTTGAGAGGGATGGTGTACCCCAGCTCTGCTGCAGAAAACGTGGTTAACATCCTTCCAAAGAAATGCTCCCATCACTGAAAAAAAATAAGGAAATGGTTTTCTCAGTGTTGTTTTTAGCAGGATCTTTGCATTATTTGGATCATGCTCTAAACCTCCTTTCATAGGCTGGGCTGGCTGACTGCTGGCTCCAAATGAGCTAGAAATACCTGTATTGTACATGAGCACGAGCTAACATCTGAATTACGAGTTTCCCAAAACTCCAGAGCCATTCTGAAATTTCATGGATTATCTTTTGAGAGGTCTTGGTATACTCTTTAGAGGTTCTACTACTGTCATATTGAAAATATTTGCCATATTTCACTGCTTTGCCAACACACTTTGGTGGTTCTCCACATGAACAGAGCTGGCTTCCTCCTGTATGTGTGGCCATCCTGCATTCTCTGCTGGGGCTGAATTGCATGCAGGGCTGCTGTGTGTAGCAAAGCTGTCCAACAGAGAACTGGAAATCAGCCCAGACTAAGGGTCCTGAGATGCCCCAGCTTCTTGGGAGGGTTTTGGTAGCCCACACTGAGCTCAGACACACCATAACCAATGCCCAATTGCACCAATCTTTGACCAGCTGTGAAGAACTTGTAGTTTCGCCTTCTAAAATAAATTAATCCCATGTTATCTGTTCCTACCCTGCTAAGACCAGTCAAGTGGTTGGACTGGGGACATACAGGTAGGCTTTTAAGAGAAGGTTGTGGTGCAGGAGAGTCAGAGAAAGTAATCTGGACTCTCAGAGCTTGTTCCAGTTAGAGAAACTTTTCCTTTGGACTGCTGGGGTCTGACCTGAATACTCTTTACAAGATCTGTCCTCTGTAGGCTGTGGGGTTGTGCTTACTCTGCTGTGGTTTGGGATCCTCAAGAAGGTCAAAGCTGCTTAATGGGGAACTCAAGCCTTGTGTTTGGGTCTGGGGAGGTGCTGACTCTGCATTCTCTACCATTCCCTTGATTTATTTTCTTAAGCAGCTGTTAATCCCCTCTACATTCCTTCTGCTATTGAGGCGCATGGAGGACCATGGCCTCTTAGCCCATTTGACAGCTCAGGCCCTTTCCCTGAGCATCGTTGTAGGACCAAAGACAAAATTTGGAGTTTGCTGAATCCTGCTGTTCTTGAAACTCTGATGAAAGGGCTTTTTCTGTGAGTTTTTCTAGCATGAGAAGGTTGTTCCCCTCCTCTGACTGCCAGCTCATTGAAGACCACTTCTTTTTCCCTGCTTTTTGGCCACCCAGTGCAAGAAAAATTAGTCACCCTCCATTCTTTTGAAGCAGCCTCTTTTATCTACACAGCTTGTTCTTCCCTGGCATGCTGAAGCCTTCCTGCTCTTGTTTATAGTACAACCCCTCCAACAGATTGCAGGGTCTCTTTTCTGCCTTCTGTCCTTCTTGGCTGGATTCCCCTCTATAGCTCCAGTCCAGAGCAATGGTCTGCACAGCACATGGCCCCCACTCTGCTGCCTGGCCACTGCCTCACAGAGCTGCTGCAAAGCTGAGTCTACTCGTGATCTTTTGTGTGATGCAGCCCAGGTGTGGGGGGCAGCTCATTGGCACACAGAACAAAAATTTAAAAGAGAAAAAGCCCCACAACCTACATTGAGTTTCGAACAATGTTTCCAAAGCTTCTGTGTCACCAGCATTTAACACAATAGCTGTGATCCAGCTGGGGTGAGGGCAGTGGCAATGCAGACGCTCCAATATCTTATGCTTAAGATTGGAGCAGAGCACACCCCTCTGCTCTACACGACTGATTGGGATTTTTTGTTCAGATGGTAAACAGAACTTTATCTTTGTGAAACACAGTTGAATTGGCAGAAGATTCCAAAGTTAGAAGGAAAGGCTCGTGTGCACACAGAGACAATTTAACTGCATAAGCTTTATTTCTGTAGGAAATGGAGTTAAACAAACCCAAGTTGCATTCCTAGTTCTATTCTGGAGCTTAAATTATTGGCCTGGTTTTCAAGCTCAGAATAAGCAGCTAATCCTATGGCCTTGTATTTATATGAAGCCAAATGCTGAGATTCTGTTTGTTAAAGCTAGCCATACCACAGTTCTCTGCCCTTTCTCCTCCTGGTGCATAAGAAACCGAGAGGTATGGAGATACCCTTTAAGCAGTAGAATCAGAGGTCACTGGTGTGATATTACACCAATGTAATATGCTCTTTTACAGGAGTAGTATCTTTCCTTGAAGGATTTCAAAGCATAATCCAGACCAAAAGGAGTTGGCAAAGCACCTCTGGAGTTCTGTGGGATGCAAGGTCTCATGCCAAGGTGTCTTCCAAGAGAGAGACCCAGACTTGTGGCATGCTCAAGACTTTCATAAGAGCCCTGAGCTTACAGTGGGTCTGATACAATTGTTTGCCATCCTCTTCTGTGGCTTAGATGGGAGCAACATAAGACTGCTGCTTGAATTAGGAATGTGGACTCAGCAGAGGAGTCTCTTCTACCCCAGTCTTCACTCAACCAATGATGGAGGAAGGTTACTCTCATCTTAGAAACCTGTGAGTGCAGTTCTTGGAAAGTGAGCCAGAATCTGGCCTTGACAAACAGCACTCTTAAGCACATGCTCAACTTGAAGTGTGTGCTTAAGCTTGTTAAGCTTGCTCCTTCAACAGAGATTTTCCTTTGTGTTGGAAGTCTCATCTGCTACAGAACGGGGAAGTCACAAGGTGATTTGTTTGTTATATTTTGTATAGCAGCCTGATCTAGAAAACACTTGCTGTCAGCTGCAGTATTTTGCTACCAGCTTGTCTCAGTGATTTCCACTGGGCTCCATGGGATAGCAATTATTCCACAACAGGGAGTGCTCTTGAAGTGTCAGGGCAGTGTGCTTGCAAGGTACTGCTGCAATCTGCCCATACGTCTCTTACTGTAAACAACAAGGGTCATAGGCAATGGGAGCACACGTGCTTTGTGTTTAGGGAGAGCATTTCCCCTTTCTGATCATAGTAAAAATCGTAATAGCCAGATCCTGAGAAACAGCCATAAAGGTTCTGTTTGAAAGAATGTGACTACAGAAAGCAGATGCTCATCAAGTTAAATAAGGAATTTAATTAGCCAGCATTTTATCTTGTTTTCAGCAATATGATGACAAATCGCATCTTAATAAAATAACATTAGGGAGCAGCACAATTCCAGTGCTTCAGGAAATGAGAAGCAGTATAAGTTATAGGCCTGTTCCCACCAAAGAAGTCGTTCCCATTCAGAAATCTGACATTCTGTTAAGATGGATAGTGTTTTAGCAAAATGGTCCTCTGGCATTTAAAAAGATTTACAACGCTTTTGGATTTAAAAGGCTTAATACAGGGTGGTGAGGGAGAAGGAGTGGCATGAATAGCTCAATGGACTGGTAATGCAATTAATATTTTTTTATTCTTGTTGTGGCACAGGTATGCAGGGTTCTTCACAAGTGAGTAGATCAAAGTTGTACTTTCCTCAGTGGGGCTATAAATAAACATAGATATTATACATTGTACAATAAGTAATAAATTTAGTGTTTGTCATGTAGTCAAACACGTCAGAATTCAACTACAAGCTCTCATTTGATGTTTTGTGTAACATACTGATTCTTGCCTAATACTGAGAAAGGTTTTTGAAGGATCCACAGAAAGTTTGCTCATGGCCTGGTTTGAGAACTGCAAAAGTTTGTCTAAGCTCAACTTCTGGGACCCAAGAAACTACTGTTGTTTGGAATATTTATATCCAGTAAAAAGGATTACAAAGCATAAGAATGATAACAGTAACAGTTGAGGAGAATTCATTTAATTATACAAGAATAAAGGAACTACTTCTCCCATTCAGCATGGCTGTCCATTGAATCCTATCTTTTGTCTGTACCATGGATCAGACCCAAATTTTAGGGGACAGATCATGTGATTATCACATAGCTGTCCACCAGAAAATGCACATTTTGATGCTAGATAATATATTGAGGCAATACATTTCCCTTGCTGATCATATGTTTTAACCACAGTTATTTCTGATGATCTATTTGACATTTTCTGTCTTTCATATTCAGAAGTTGCTCCATAGAGCAACTACTCATATTACTCCATAGAAAGGAGAAAAGTGCAAGTCTGATTGGATCTCTTTGTCATGCGAAGGTGCACACATACAGAGACAGTACAAATACTGAATTTATTGAATCAAAGACAGTCAGTGCAGAAGTGTGGGTTGGGAGTGGGTCTCCTCTTTTAACAGGCAAGAAATTCCTTTTAAGATTTTCTTGCAGGAGCTTGAAGACTGAGTGTAGAAGAGTGAGGTTTTCTCTTCTCTCTTTCAGTGGAAAAAAAATTGAAATGTATTGACCTGGAAAATCCAAGCTCAGAAGCAGCAGCTGGGTTTTCAGCAAGTCCCTTGATTCTTTCCCTGTTGTCCATCTGGATTCACTGAAACACAGAGAAACCAAGCACTGCCTCTGAGATCAAGTGAAATTTGGAAATGGCCACCACTTCCAAGTAATTTTGCCAAGGTGCCAGCACTGCTCTGAAAGTGATGCTGGATGTCAAGGTCTGTGGGTATGACTTCTCATTTGCAGATCTGTTTGCAGAATTGGACCCTAAGCCCACCCGGAGCGAACTGTGAAGCAATGGACAAATCAAATCAAGAGGTTGACTGAGATTACATCATGGCACAATATCATGCTGACAGAATTTAAGGCTAAAAGCGGTGACATTCATGTCCTGTGATGTCTAATGCATCATATGGTTGTAAAACAACTGAAAAACAAAGACTAACCCCCATGTGCCCTGCAAATACTTTCCAAACTGCAGACAAGTTGAAGATCAGGTCTTAAAAATCTTCTGATCAGCACCTGAACTTGATCTCTTCACAGCGGAGCAGGTAGCTCCCTCTGAATTTGCAGATGCTGTCAGGTTTTATTCATGGGCATGACACCCAGCAGTATTAATGTTCCCTGTGGATCCAACCAACTTTTTTTTATAGATTTTCCACACTGTCATTAATTACTTAATTGGCACGCAGTAGTATAAGAATTGAAATGTATTCCTGTAGGGCAGTCATACTTAAGACAGGCACCAAGCTATTTTCAAGCTGCATTATAAACAACTGGGAAAAGCATTTTCAGTTGTCCCTGCTTCATCCCTGGTTTCAGCAACAAAGCTGATATATTGCCAGGTACTGATCCCACTACCTGGGATTTGTCCAGGTTGAGAACTTATTAGCATTTATTTGAGGAAAGAGGGAGAGAGAGGAAGAACACAGCTTGTATAAATCAGATTAAAGTATTGACAACTCCTAAGCAATGCTCATTCCAGGAACAAGTTCACTATGTGATAACACCACTGCTATAAAAGAATTGCATTTTGAATGCATGCCACTCTGCAAGTACCTGGTGGGTCATGATTTCTTGAGGCTTAGCTCCTGGAAGAGAAAACAAGATTTCTGAGAAAGTTAAATACTCTAGATGGAGATTGTGTGAATGATTTAATATGTGGGAAACCTAATAGCCGCTGGACCCTGCTCTAGTTGATGATTCAGAGCCATCTTGGATTAGAGTATAAATTATTACAGGTGATACAGCCTACATGAAAAAATCCAGGTCTTGGCCCAAGCCTAGTGAGCAAATAACTGCACTGTGTGCCATGATTAACCTTGGCTTGTACACTTCAGTGGGAAGGCATGGTTAAATGCAAACCTGAAAGTACAAACTCCTGTCTCTTCTCTCAGAATGGCTACTGGATGTCACAACCATGAAATACAACAGTCAGTGTGTGTTAAGAGTCCTCTCTGCCTGGTCTACAGGTAATGTACTACTACAGACACAAATCTGTCTTTGATTTCAACCACGGAGCTCAGCTCAGGCTGCAGACACTGGTGCTTTTCTTTTGGGAGCCCTTGATGCACGCAGCAGCAAGGCAGCTTTGCCATCGGTGTTGACTGTGGGCCTGGCTTCCTATCACCCTGGCATCTTGTATCAGCACTAAAAAGCCCTATAAAAGTGCTATATTTATTTGAAACTGTTTTTTTTTTTTAATTGTCACAAAGCAGAATGCATATGTATAGCAGTGTTTAGCACAGTTGTAGGAAGCAGAATGAATATGGGGAGCAATGGATAGCAGGATAGCAGGAAGGAAAGGGGACAGCTAAAGTTGTAAGTAGAGAGCTCTTCTTCTTTAACTGGAGGCTCTACCAGTATCCCAACCCCTTTCCCCATCTCTCTTTCACACACACACACAGAGGCAGTTCAGCAGTGGCAGATGGGGAAAGAAAATAGATAAATAAAAGTGTCAGCAGGATGGATTGATTTTCACTTGGTTTTCTCTCTATGCATATGTTGGCTAGTATGTAAAGATCACACAAGCAAGGGACTTAGCACTGACCTGGAAAATTTATATCACTAAACATAAAAATGAATCAAGAAGAAAAATGTAGGAAGGAGGTGGTCAGGAAAGAGAACAAAAGGAGATATTTTTTTTTCTCTTGTACATCAGGATTTCATTGGGACAGTGATTTTACGGGATCACATGGTGACAGTCCTACTGCAGGTGCAGCTCTGCTTCAAAGAAAAGAGTCCTGTTCTGAGATCCCTTGAGGTTTTGGTTCTTTTCTGCCTAAATGAGGGTTCTCCAAATAGCATCAGAACCAGTCAGGGGTAAGCTCAGCAGCAGAGTCCCAACATATCATGGCTTTAGATAGAAAAGACTCCATCTCTGTCTGCACGTTCTCCTGATACCCAGGAGGCTCTACCAGTATCTCCACACCCCCAAACAACTTCAGGGAGAGCAGGAGAATACATCTCAGTGTACTCTGGGCCAATTCTCCTATGATTTACCAGGTTTTCATTAAGTCTTGATGCTTAGCATGGAAGTCATACCCAGGATCACAGACAATGTTCAACAGTGGTATGAGGTTCAAATTTGTTTTGTGCTTTATGCACAAAAACCTTCATTTTTAGAAAATGCTGGAAATGTTTTTTCCTAAGGCACCATTCTCCAGGGCATCCTTGCCTCCTTTTCATTGCTAGTTTCTACACAAATGCAGGATCTTTGGTGCTTAGTCACTCTACTGTTCCTGCTGTTTATTGCCTCCAACGGGCATAATTCTCTGCTTAGGAGACCTTTGCGAGTTGCTGTGGAGGAGCCGTGGGCTGTTGTCATCCCATTTCCAGGGGGCAATAAACAGCAGCAGTCAAACTTCCATGGAAGAAAGATTGTGTGATTATTCAGTCATAAAAAGAGGGAAGAAAAACAGAGATATATTGCATGTGTTCTTACTTGTACATCACACAAGGATGTGCAAAGTGCTCTCAAAGAGAGCAATGCTATGAGGTAAATAGTTCCCTGCTCAGTGTTTCGCGGCTGGCACCAAGGAGGAATTCTCTTGCTTGTGCCTCAGTTTCCCAATATAAATCAAAGAGGTTGTAGCTCTTCCCATCTAGCTTAAGTGTTTTCAGGGCTATGAATCAATTTATGTCCTTACAAGCAGGTGAGGAAGGCAAGGTTTTGATTTTGGGGATGATGCAGGTAGAGAAGTATTTCCTGGGGTTGACAGCTTGTGGTTTCCCCCTCATCTTGAATGAGAGCACATTTTTTCTGGGAGGAAGATCCAGAGAGACCACACTAGTCTTAAGATGGAAAGGGCTTGTATTAGAGTCAGTCTGTCACCACAGTCATCTGCATTATGACCTGAGAATTGAAAAACTTCACCAGAGAGAGCCCAAGCCTGTTAGGAAAGAAAAGCCCCTTTAGCTGCATGGAAGTACTGCCTACAGGCAGACACTGGCTCAGAAGCCAGTGCTTTTCTTTTTAGGGTCTGTGAGACTGAATATTTCATTCTACTAGGACCAAGTCATTAGGAGCTGCATGACCCCAAAGACTAGAAGAGATTTCCAGCTCATCAGCACTAAGGGTTCATCCCACAGGGAAACCCAGGCACTCATCTCTCTTATGGAGATGTTCAGCTTGTGGCAGCATCCATCCCTAAAATGCTCCCCCACAAAAAAATGTAATTACAAAACTCTTTAACTACATAAGCTTCTAAATTAATTCATTATCTTGGCAAGAAAATGTGTATGGCTTTGAAATATCCCTTTAATTAACATAAAGTGCATTAGGAAGCAGTAGATCTGGGCCATCACTTGGATGTAACAGTCTCTCACTTTATGCGCTCCTGAGGCCCTGGGAGAGTGTCAATGTAATGTTTAAGCTCCCTTTCAAATACCATGTCTGGGCCACATGCAAGGCCAAGACCTCCTTTTCAGAACAAAGTTTCCATTCTGAGGTACTATTGGGGGATGCTCCTTTGAAATGTGATGGTCAAAAATCAGTTCCTGTTTCCATGGGTGCAAATCTACTACCTTTTCCCACTCACCACTCTTCTATTTCCCTCTGCTTTCATCGTGTCCACCATGCCACCTCAAACAGCCCTGCCTTCAAATCCACACTCCTCTCTTCCTGATGGAGTCTTCAGTTCATTCACTGACAGACACTGCACTTGTCCCTTGTGCAAATGTGCGGGGAGAGGTCACCAAGGAGAATGATACCTGCCAATGGAACCTTTTTGGACTTATTAGCGACATTTGTGAGTTTTGCTGTGTTTCTGATGTGTGTTGGAACATGTTCAGGGCAAGACAGAGAGAGACAACACAGTATCTTAACAGGCTGTGTTATATTAACAGCCCAGTGTTTTGTGCCTGACATTTCCAGGCAGATGTGGAAGCCTACTGCCTTCTTCTGGAAAATGATGTGGAGCTGGTGCATATGGTGTAGATGGGGATGTTATCTGGGCAGCATAAGATGTTAAATCCTAAGATACATATTGATAAGAATTTGGGGAAACAGTCTCAAATATCCAAATGTTCATTATACTGAAGGAGAATTGTAGCTCAAGAAGGATCTTAGCTCAGCACAGGATTCACAGGATTAATCTCCTGGACATCCTGGTGTGGTGTCCCCATGCACTACCCCTTTATGCCATGTACAGGTCTTCCTGAAGACAGACATTCAATCTTCCCATACAAAACGGTTACTTTTTGCTTGAGTATGGCTTGAGTATGTTGTGCCAGATGATGTTCCTAGGGGGAATATCCTCGGTGTTACTGTGTCTGCTGATGAATCCTCATAACTAAGCAAATGCTGCATGACATGCTAGATCCTTTCTGTTCACCTGGATTTGGAGACCATGGAATAACTCTCAGAATCAGCCCCTAATGCGTTTGTTTAACAACATTGGTTTTTCTCTAAATCCTGTTGGACAAGTGTAAGCTAGTTCTAGGACTGTTTTGTGTCACTAAAATAACATACATCTGAGAATGCAATTAGACACTTGAAACAAATTTGATTTGACTTAGAAGAGTAGTGGAAATATCCAATGGACCTTTGATTATATACTTTCTTTTTTTAAAATGTCTAATTTTCAGGTCCTTTTAGGCTTGGAATTTCATGACAATTACTACATTCCTGGATAGTTAAATCCACTCAGCATTTGGCTGAATGCCTTCTTAAGATATCCTGAAACACACCATCTATTGCAGCTACTCTATTCCAGTCACAGTTCTGACTAGTCATCCAAGGGGACAAGGAATTCCTTTTGTAGGAGGTAGTGTAGGACTTGTTACCAGGAAAGCTCCATGTTTGAAGTTGTCTAGTCCTGAAGAGAAGTGCTGTGGCACTGCAAGTTGAATTTTAAATCCTAAAGCCTAAAGGAGGAAAGGTGGGGGCTGTCCTCATCAGCAGTAGTATCTTCTCACCCACATTCTCCTGCACATTGACTGGCCTCAAGCCTGCTTGTAGAGAAAGCTCAATATAACAAAGACATGGATTTCTTCCTGAACCCAGAGAAAAAGATGTGCAGTTGTACTTTGCTTTGCTTGGGGTCCTGTTGCTGGACATGCCTGATTTTTCAAAAAAGAATCAATCCTTTTCTCTCCCCTTTATAGAGAGCAAGCTGCCATGGAAATAGAAAAATATATTCTGTATCAACTCAGAGACAGACCATGATTTTTGCATGAAGAGAGCAAGTGGAAGTTCAGTTCCTGCCTGGGGAGAAAGCAATAGCACAGGAGCTCCCTGTGTGCAGAGTGCCATGACTTTTGCTCCTGTCCAAGTCAGCAGATACACCAATACACAAAACTCCAGAAATTATTTGTGATCTCCTCTGAGAAGATTATTCCAATCAATAGATGGATTATTTCTGAATGTTTAGAAGATGCATAACCCCCACCTGCTCAGTCCAGCTTTCTAGCAGCAACATCCTTTGCATCAGCACATTTGCAACTGCCCAGAAAGAAAAAGAAAAAAAAAGTGACAGAGCTCCCTCCAGCCCCTGGCTGCATCTGCCCACAAGCTTCCTCAACTGAGTTATGGTAATTACATCACTTGAGATTTATTTAATATCTCCGTCCAGGAAAAAGAACTAGGAAGTCTGGCTGTGACAAACAATCAGAGGGTACTCAGCTGATGAGCAGCTCCCCATCACTGAGAAAGCAGTAGGAGCCTTCAATGTATTGGATTTAAGTAATGGTTTGCCAGAGGGATGGGGCCCACACCTCGGCAATCAAAGCTCCTCTGCACCATTAAGGAGCTGTAAGTGGAGCAGGAGGCGCAATGCAGCTATTGACCGAGTAGGTGGGCATGAAAATGGGTTTAGGTAACTGTTTACTTCCTGAGAGATGGAAAACACAAAGGACTGTTTCTCTGGCAGCTTTCTGGCTCCCTGATCCTCTCTGTCCACATCAGCATTTATATTGTCTGTCTCTCACATGCTTGTGCACAATGACCGGTGTGCTGAGTTCAAGCTGTTCAGCTGCAGTCCACATAATGCTTTCCTGCTTGCATTTGCCCTCTCACTATCTCTGCCATTTTAAAAAAAATCCCTGAGCTAACAGCATTAAAAAAATTATAAAATTTTGCTGATATGATTTTATATCAGGCCGCCACACAGACAGATCAAGTATTGATGCAGCTCTAGCCACTCTTTTTCTTCCTTCCTCCACCCCCTCTGCACTGAGTGATGGCTTGTACAGAGAGGTGAAGAGGAGGCACATGAATAGCAATACTTTTTTTGTCCTTGTTGAGGGAGTAGCTAAGGGCAAATGGGCCCACACTGTGCTTTAGATAACCAGTGTTAGAGTGTCTGCTGTGAGACCGACCCGCAGCCTGACACCTGAATCCTTATATAACAAACAGGCCTGCAGGTCTGCACCGAGATGCCTGGACATCTCCCCAGTCTAATTTCCCAGTCAGTAGCTTGGATGTAAGCAACCAAGAGGGGCCAGTTCTCCACTTATAGCTGATTCAGTCACATGTTTTTATTTCCTTTTTCTGTACCTGAGGAGGGGAGAGGTAGAGTCTGCCAGAGCTGATGTCTCCCAGACTTACCCTCCCTGTGTTAACCTCTTGCCTGTTAGTAAGCTCAGGAGACAATAGATCAAAACTCCCAGAAACAGGTCCTTCTGTAAAAGAAGGTTCCATCATTTGCTGCACACTGCTTCATGTGAAGAAATATTTGGAAGGCTGAACTGGCCTCCTAACAGACCTCCTGACTCTTGCTGAGATCTCACCAAAGTGTCTGTACTATTTCCAGTGCAAGCATTTTAAGCAAGGCACCTTGATCCATACCAAGGGGCCTGAATGCAGTATCCAAGTGTGAAAACATTGGCAGCTGTCCCATTTACCAAAAAAAGGAATAATAGTACACACTCACCTCTGGAGCACCTCCGATTTATTATTTGTTTTATTTATTTTGTCACATTTATCAGCCATTCAACTCTCTGGGCACACAGCCCATACATTAAAACCCAGAGTATAACACAAAGATCTCCTCTACCATGAGAATATCCTTTCTGTAAAACCAGGCATGGGCAGGAGGGAAGGATGAAAGATGCTTTATACAAGCAAAGGATGACAACAATGTCTTTTTCTCCAGTTCTGTTACTGATGGAGCCATTCTGAAAACGTTGGTGACATCAAGACAAGAAGATGAAGCAATAAAAAGCATGTGGAGTGGTGGTGAAAAGCCATCCTGGAGCATGGATGCAGAGACTCAGCCTCTAGTCAGCCTGTCTCACACACAGGAAGTCTCTAAAATGCTCTTTCCATTATTATTTCTCAAATGACCCCATTAGACACGTATGAAATTCTGAGAAGCCTTAAATATGTTGTAGACAGCCACACTGGCAAATCTGCCCAGCTTTTCTGAGGAATGACAGGCTGCATTGATGAATGTTTTAAAGCATCCCAATGTGTAATTTATTTCCAGGAAATTAATTGCATGTGCTGGTTTCATTTTCCTGTAGCAAATAATCAGTCAGCTCCTTTTTAATTAGGTAACAACATAGATTCCTCTTCTAATCATGACACGGTGGTTTATGCACATCATGTCGTTTTTTATGGGAAACAATTTCAAAACATTGTCTGGGGTTCAGCACAACTTTTAAGAGACATGAGATTATATATCAGTGGTATTGCCTAGAAGACCTTGAACACAAGACCAGTTAGACAGCCCAGACTGGGCATTGGTATGTGCAGTGGGCTCCTGAAAGAAAAATTTAAGGAAGAAGCCAAATTGAGGTGCCTGAAACATCAATGGTGTTGACATGATGTCAGACCCAGGCACCAAGAGGTGTGTCCCATCCTGCAGGTATTCACTGGTCCCTGAGCTGAGGCACTGCACTGACATTTTGCATAGACTGTATCAGTAATCTGTATAAATAATACTTTTGATCCACATCAAACTCAGCACCTTTGTCAGCTGTTCTAACTGGAATGGCAAATACCGAGTCCCAGTGTGTATTTCCAATTTCCCCTTGCATTCAGAAGCTGCATGGGTTTGCATGGACACACATAGGAGGATTGGGTGCAGAAAGCTACCTCTGCTGATGATTGTAGAGTAAAGCTAATGGCCTCCAGCAGCTGCTACTTAAAATTTTCAAACAGGCTGAGAGAGTAAAAACTATTGGCCTTAGCATCTCTTCATTACTTGCAGCAAAACTCTAATTAAGCAATACTGTTCAGTCATATTTACCCTCCACTGGGCTACAAGGAGCCCATATTTCTACTGAAATACACGCTACTGAAACAAAACAAATCTATCAGCGAAAAACGCTGTTGGAGTAAAATGTAATAGTAATATCATAGCTATTAGACCGTGAAATTCTCTGCAACAAATTAATCTGCTAGGGAAAACTTTGTTGGTGGGATTTTGGCTTCCTGCTGAGAACCTGTAAAACCCGCACTACTGCCCGAGACATCGCCGCACTCGCGACCTCTGCCTCCTGCCCCTGGAAGTTCCGTGTGTCACAGGTCCCCGCAGCGGCGGTGAGAGGCGGAGGCCCGCCTGGAACACGCCGGGGCGCAGAGGCTTCGCCGCCTTCCGGGTGCCCCTCGGCGGCGGGGCCGCGTTCCGCAGGGCCGGGCTCGGCGGGACCGGTGCGGGGCT
>NC_031776.1:23338801-23342251 GCF_001522545.3 Parus major
CCCCTTCCCCGCCCCTCCTCCCTTCCTCCCCGGCGTGGGCTCTCGCAGGCAGCCGGCAGCCCGGGGCATCAAAGGTTGGGAAGAGCTCTATTCCTCGCTTTGATTCTCCCCTTCTCACCCCGCCTTTTTGCTTCTTCTTTCTCTCTCTCTCTTTTTTTTTTTTTTTTTTTTTTTTTCCAAGCCGGAGGAGGGAGAAGAGCGCGGCCACGTCCCACCCCTCCCTTCCTGCAAATCCCCGCTCGCACTGCAAACAATCTGTCTTCCCCATTGCATCCAAGGGAGATAGCAACAGCAACATCATCACGGCAAGCCGGATGGGAGAGCAGAGAGGAGGCTGCTGCTGAGGGAGGAAGGCACACAAGCACACACCAGCTCGATGTTGCCAAAGCGGTAGGAACCTCACGAAAAATAAGCCATGCTGCCCCATGTGTCTGGCGCATTGTGCTCCATCCGAGCCTTTTAGGAGGAAGAAGAGAATTATCTGCTCCGATTTTTTTTCCCTGCCAGCGAGAGTGCGACAGACTTGCGATGGTTGAATGTCAATGCCTGTGAGAGAGAGCAACAGTCAGAGCAGGAGGAGGACAGAAGGGGAGGAAAATGAAGGTGGGGATGGTGGTGGAGAGAAAGAAGGAGCCTCGTCCAATGCATCAAAAGGAGGTCCCTGCAATTGCTGATAGAGCCCTGACCGCCTCGCCATCCACAATGGTCTGTACAAGCTGCCAATGCGTTTGATGACGTTCCTGTTTTGTGAAAGGAGGAAAGGAAACGTGACCATGTAAGATCCACGTTTCCCCGGTCAATTACATGCGAAGAATAGATCCGATTTCGACGTGGGTTTTTGGTCCAGGATGGTAACAGCTTAGGGAATAATACAGCCGCCTTCCCTCATCAATTTCGCTCTGATTTTTTTTTTCTGTGTGGTCCAGACAGCTGCTGGAATAGAGAAGGTCAGAATATATAAATATATATAAAATATATATAATATATATATTATATATATAAAAATATATTTGTCTCAGTACATCTGGGATTAAGCTCATTGAATGCTAATTATTTCTTTCCGGACTTTTAATATTTACAATGAAATCTTTTAAAGGCTACGGTAAAATCTGAAGCCACCTGGGAGTACAGTGTTTAAAACGTAGGGTGTTTTCCCACAAACAATGTGAAGGTCTTTTTTGTCAAAGAGGCAATTTTGATATTAACAACAGCTACCAATTTTGCATTTTGATAGCCAGACCAGCTGCTATTTTGTCTGGATGCACACCGGGATTCGTGTGATCGGGTTTTATTTTTTAATTGAAAAAAAAAATCATTATAAAATAGAAGAAAAAGGAAAATTACTTGAGATGCCAAATACTGTCGAGAGAACCATATTCTCCCTCCTCCCCACACCCACCGGAGACGTGGACCCTTCTTTTTTACAGGCTTAGGAGTTGCGAGAGCTCATCGGGGGCTTTCTCCCGAGACCGCCGCCTGCGCCCCTGGACCCTCGGGCGTGGGAGATTTATTTCCTCCTCCCGCTGATTTCTAAGCAAACTTGTGGAGGGGGGGAAAGGATCCCTCGGCAGCACAGGGTCGGGTTTTTTTCTGGTGTGGATTTTTTTTTTTTCAATTGCCGTCCCCGCCGGGTTGCAGCGGGTTGCCGGGGACTTCGCCCCCTCGCCCTCCGGCTCTGCTTTTGTGCGTTCCCCGGCGGCCAGCGCAGCCCCCCCGGCACTGCGGCCGCCGCGGAGCCCCCCCGGCCGCGGGCCGCCCGGCTCCTGCCCTTTTCTTTCCCCCGTGCCCGCCTGCCAAGGAAAGGCACATGTTAATACCACCCGGCGCGGGCATTTTCTGCTACTGCTGCTGCGGGCTCCTCCGTCCGAGACAGATGTTGCGAAACCAAGGCCTCCTCAAGTGCCGCTGCCGCATGCTCTTCAATGACCTGAAGGTCTTCCTGCTGCGGAGACCCCCCGCGCCGCCGCCGCCCTCCCCGCCGCTCCCGCCGCCGCTCACCGGCCCACGAAGTTCTCCAGCACCGAGCTCTTCCCGGCGCTCTGCCCGCCCACCACGGCGATCTGCGGCAGGTCGAGGTTGCAGCTCTGCCCGATGGAGCTGAAGGCGTCTTGAAGCTTGTTGACCAGCGGGATGAGCTCCTCCATGCCCCGGTTGCCCATGGCGGCGCGGCGGTGCCGGGCCCGCGCTCCCGGCGGCGGCTCCTCCTCACGGGGCCCGCGGCGGCGGCGGCGGCCAAACTTCCCCTCAGAGTCTCCTCATCCGGCACCGCCGGGCCCGCCCCGCTGCCTCAGCGTGCGCCGCCATTGGCCGGCTGCGCTGTCCATCAAAGCAGCGCGCAGAGCTGATAGGAGCAGGGCGCTGCCAATCACCGCAGAGGGGCGGGAAGGGGAAGCCAAAGCTCGCTTCCCATTGGCCGCCCGCCCGTCGCTCATCCCTCGCAGCCAATGGGAGGAAGCGCTGCGGCGTCAGCTGAGGCGGCGGCGCTGTGGTCCCGCCCTCCCGCGGCGTTTCCGCCATTTCATTGGAGAGCGGGAGTTCCCCTCAGGAGCGAGGCCCAATGGCGGCCTGGAGAGAACCGCGAGCCCGCCCCGCACCGCGAGCCCGCCCCGCTGTCCCTGCCCGCCCGCCCTTCCCCGCCGTGCCCGCCGCTCCCACCAACCCGACCAATGCAACCGGGACGGGAACCTTAGCGAAGGGAAAAACCCTCCCGCAATTAATCAGCCGGCCATCAATCAGCCGTTCCTTCCCGCCCGTTGGCTCTTCCGGTGTTTGGCGGCCCTGCCGTGCCCGTGGAGCGACGCGCGTTCGCTCACGGGGAACCGGAGTCCCGAAGCGAAGCGCCGGGGCTGGAACGCCCCGGGAACCTCCTGGGTTCTCCCCCTGCAGGGACCGGAACCGGCAGGAATTGGCTCCGCTCCCTGCCCCGTCCGGGTTTGGAGGGGTCTCCGTGGATTTTGGGCGATCCCCGCGGGGTCTTCGGGCGCCTCCGGTTCCCGGTCGCTCCCCCCAAACCCCACAAGGCCCAACATGGCCCCCGCGTTACCTTGGTAACCGTCACTTCCGGTGATCAGCCCCGCCCCTTCCGGTCACGCGCTCCAAAGATGGCGGCGCCCACCGCGGGTCCCCCGGTACCGGTTCTGCGGATCGTGGCCGAGTGCGGGCGGAGCCGCGCCCGGGCCGGGGAGCTGCGGCTGCCCCACGGCACCGTGCCCTGCCCCGTCTTCATGCCCGTGGGCACCCGCGGCACCGCCAAGGGCCTGACGGCGGCGCAGCTGGCGGCGCTGGGCTGCCGCATCTGCCTGGGCAACACCTTCCACCTGGGCACGCGGCCGGTGAGCGGCACCGGGAGCCGAACCGGGGGGTCCCGCGGGGTGCCCGGCGATGTCGGCGAGCTCTCCGTTCATCCCCGCAGGGCGCGGAGCTGGTCCGGCGCTCCGGGGGCCTGCACGG